>NW_026526982.1:0-82554 GCF_024362965.1 Panthera pardus | reverse complement strand
GGTCTGGGAGGAATGGGGATCTATATTCAACTCTGTGAAACAACACAGTGGGGAAACCGTCTTTCAACTTAAAACTGGTTTCACGAAGTTAGAAGTGTTTGAAACACCATGCGGAGCGTATGAGGATAGTGCCACATACTCAGCTCTGTGAAACAACACTATGAGGAAGCCATCTTTCAACTAAAATCTCATTCTAGGAAGTTAGACTTGTTTCAAAAGCAATGTAGGGCCTATGCATAAAGTGCCATACACCCAACTCTGTCAGACAGCACTGGGTTATCCATCTTTGAACTAACATTGTGCTTCATTAGTTAATATAGTGCTTTAAAACTTATTGGGGGAACTATGGGGGCAGTTCCATACACTCAACTCTGTGAAACAAAAACCTGGTGAGACCATCTTTGAACTACTGTCAGATTTCAAAAATTGAGAGGTGTTTGAAAACCCATGCAGGGCCTAGGTAGAAGGAGCCATATATCCTCAACTCTGAAACAACACTGTGAGGTAACCATCATTCAATTAACACCTTGTTTCACTGAGAAGAGTTTGAAAACCTATGCTGGTTTTACACAAAAAAGTGCCATAAACTCAAATCTGCCAAAGAAAAATGTGGGGAAATAGTCTTCCGCCTAACATCTGGTTTCAGGAAGTGAAAACTGAAAACCTATGTGGGGCCTACAGAGTTAGGGCCATATGTGAAATCACTCTATGGTGAAAACGTCTTGCAAATAACATTTATCTTATTTCAGAAATTGAGAAGTGCTTGAAAACCCATGCAGGGCCTAGGTGGAAGGGAAAATATCCTCAAATCTGAAACACTGTGAGGTAGCCATCTTTCAATTAACACCTTGTTTACTGAGAAGTGTTTGAAAACCTATGCAGCTTCTACACAGAAAGTGCCACATGCTCAAATCTGTAAAACAACACTGTGGTGAAACCGTCTTTCAAATAACATCTGGGTTCACTTGTGGGAAGTGTTTCAAAAACAATGGGGGCTTATGCGGAAAATGCCATATATAAAACTTGGTCAAGCAGCTTTTGGGGAAACCATCATCTTGTTTCACCAATGTAGAAAGGTTTGAAAAACTTTACTAAGAGTGATGAGGAAAGTGACAAATTCCCGACTCTGTGAAAATATATACCATGGAGCAAGCATCTTTCAACTCACATCTTGTTTCTCTAAGTTCAAAGTGTTTGAAATCCTATGAAAGGTCTAACAGCAATGTGCCATATACCCAACTGTGTAAATAAACATAAGTGTGGTGAAATGATCTTTCAACTAATATCTGGTTTACTCAGTTACAACTGTTTGAAAACACATGCGGGTCCTAGGTGGATAGTGCCATACACTCAATGAAACAACACTGTGGTGAAACCCACTCTCAACTAACTTCTCATTGCACAGAGTTACAAACGTTTGCAAACCTAAGTGGAGCCTACACGGAAAGTGCCATATACTCAAGTCCATGAAATAACACTGTGGGGAAACCATCTTTCAAATAACATCTGGTTTCCCTAAGAAGCATTTGAAAACCCACGTGGAGCCTATGCAGAAAGTTCATTATACTCAAATCTATCAGGCAGAACTTTAAGAAAACTATGTTTTAATTAACCTCTTGTTTTACTAAGTTACAAGTATTTGAAAACCATTCAGTCATACAACAAAAGAGCCATATCCCTAACTTTAGGAAATACCATGGGGATCCCATCTTTCCACTAACAGCTCATTTCACAATATTAGAGATGTTAGTAAACCCATTCAGGGCCTACACGGAAAGTGCCATATACTGACCTCTGTGAAAACAGAGTGGTGAAACAATCTTTCAACTAATATTTGGTTTCATTGAGTTAAAATTGAAAACTTTGCGGGACCCGTGAGAAAAGCACAATGTATTAACCCTGTGATAGAAGACTGAGGGGAAACCATATTCCAACTAAAATGTTTCATTGTTACAAGTGTGTGAAAAGCATCCAGAGACTACAAAGTGCCATACACTCAACTTTGTGACCCAACACTGTGGGGAAACCATCTTTCAACTAACATCTTGTTTCCCAAAAGTGGTGTTTGAAGACCCATGTAGAATCTGCGTCAAAAGTGCGAGGTAGTCAACTCCTTTAAACAGCACTGTGGGGAATACATGTTTCAACTATCTTCTAATTTCACTTAGGAGTGTTGGAAAACCTATGAAATTTCTATGCAGAAAGTGACAAAGACTCAAATATGTAAAACAACACTGTGGTGAAACCATCTTTCAAATATATCTGGGTTCACTGGTTAGGAGTATTTGAAAACTTATGCGGAGCCTACATGGAAAGTATCTTGCACTCACTCTGTCAAGCAACACACTGGGGAAGCTGTCCTTCAATTAATACCTTATTTCACTAAATTAGATGTGTTTGAAAACCATGCGGGGCCTACAATGAAACTGCCATATACTCACCTCTGTGAAACAACACTCTGGGGAAACAATCTTTCTCCTCGCATCTGGTTTCAATAAGTTACAATTGTACGAAAGAACTCCCGAAGGCCTACGGGCATAGTACCTGATACCTAACTTTGTGAAACAACACTGTGGGGAAAACGTATTGCAACTAAAAACCGGTTTCACTAAGTTAGAAGTGTTTGAAAACCCGGGTGGGAACAATGGGGATAGTGAGACATACTCAACTTTGTGAAACAACACTGTGATGAATCGGTTTGTCAACTAAAATCTGATTTCACTTAGAACTGTTTGTAAAACCATGTGGGGCCTATGAGAATAGTTCCATATACACAGCTCTGTGAAACAACACTATGGGGAAACCATATTTCAACTAATATCTCATTTCGTTAAGTTAAACTTGTTTGAAACACTTGTGGGGCCTAGGAAGATAGGGCCATATACTAAAGGCTGTCAAACAACATTGAGGGAAATCCATGTTTTAACTAACATCATGTTTCACTAAGTCACTAGTGTTTTAAAACCCCTGCAGGGAACTATGAGAAAACTGCCATACACTAAACTGTGTGAAAAAAAACATAAACAATCTTTGAGCTACTGTCTGGTTTGAAAAATATAGAAGAGTTTAAAACCCATTGCAGGGCATAGATGGAAAGGGCCATATACTCTGAAACAACATTGTGATGTAACCGTCTTACAATTAACACCTCGATTCTGTAAGTGAGAAGCCATTGAAATCCTAAGCGGGTACTACCCAGAAAGTGTCATAGGCTCAACTCTGTAAAACAACACTATGGTGAAACATTCGTTCAAATATCATCTGCGATCACAAGTTAAAAATGTTAGAAAACCTATCTTGAGCTTGAACGGAAAGTATCTTACAAAGAAGTGTTTGAAAAGCATGCGGGAACTAAAACAAAAGAGCGATATACTCTGCCAAGAGACACTGTGGAGAAACAATATTTCTCTTAAAATCTGGTTTCAAAAAATTACAAGTCTATCAAAAGACACCCGCAAGAGTACAAGCGTAGTGCCATACACTCAAAACTCTGAAACAACAATGTGAGGAAGCCGACGTTCAAGTAACATCTGGTTTCACAAAGGAGTGTTTGAAAAACCATGTGGAGCCTAAGAGAATCGTTCGTACACTCAATTCAGTGAAACAAAACTGAGGGGTAACATTCCACTGTCAACTTGTTTCTTTAAGTTAGAAAGGATAGAAAAACTCTGTGAGTCCTAAGAAAAAGTTCTTTAGACACCACATTACAAAACAAAATTGAAGTGAAACCATCGTTCAAGTGTCGCCTTGACTCAGGAAGTTAGAAGTGTCTGAAAACCTGTGTGAGGCTTCAGCAAGAAGTGCACTTCGGGAAAACCAACTTTCGACTAACATCCCGTCTCACTGAGTTCGGAGTGTTTGAAATCGTATGCGGGGACGATGCAGAAAGTTCCATGAGTTCCACTCTGTCAGGCGGCACGTTGGGGAAACCATCTTTCAACTAACATCTTGTATCCCTCAGTGAGAAGTGTTTGAAGACCTATGCGGAGAAACATACGGAGGGTGACGCGCACCAGCCACTGGGAAAGAATCCTGTGGAGAACTCATCTTTCAATGAGCATCATGTTTCACTAAGGTGGAAGTGTCGCAACCCACCCCCCCCCACCCCACCCCCCGACCCTCCCGCCCCCGCGGGGCCTATGCCGAAAGTGCCATAAACTCAACCCTGTGAAACTGCACTTTGGGGGCAACCATCTTTCAACTAACATGTTGCATCAACAAGTTAAAAGTGTTTGAAAACCTATGCGGGGAACGATGTGGAAAGTGGCATGATTTCGAAACTCTGAAAGCATACTGCAGAGAAACCATCTCTCAACGAACATGTTGTTTGACTAAGTTAGAAGAGTTTGAAAACGTATGCGGACGTATCAGGTAGGTGTTGTCTAGTCTTTGTTTCAATAAGAAGTGTTTGAAAACCCACGCAGGGCTTATGCAGAAATGCTTGAACGCAACTCTGTGAAACAATAGTGTGGTGATAGCATCTTTCAACTAATGTCTCATTTCACAAAGTTAGAATAGTTTTAAAATCTATGCAGAACCTACATGAAAAGTCCCATATACCCAACTCTGTGAAACAAAATGGTGGCAAAGAGTCTTTCACCTAACATTTGGTTTCAGGAAATGAGAACTGCTTGAAAATCTATGGGAAGCCTACAGGGTAAGGTCCATAAACTCAACTCTGTGAAACCACACTGTGGTGAAATCGTCTTTCAAGTAACATCTATCTGATTTCAGAAAATGAGAAGTGTTTGAAAATCCATGCAGGGTCTGGGAGGAATGGGGATCTATATTCAACTCTGTGAAACAACACAGTGGGGAAACCGTCTTTCAACTTAAAACTGGTTTCACTAAGTTAGAAGTGTTTGAAACACCATGCGGAGCGTATGAGGATAGTGCCACATACTCAGCTCTGTGAAACAACGCTATGAGGAAGCCATCTTTCAACTAAAATCTCATTCTAGGAAGTTAGACTTGTTTCAAAAGCAATGTAGGGCCTATGCATAAAGTGCCATACACCCAACTCTGTCAGACAGCACTGGGTTATCCATCTTTGAACTAACATTGTGCTTCATTAGTTAATATAGTGCTTTAAAACTTATTGGGGGAACTATGTGGGCAGTTCCATACACTCAACTCTGTGAAACAAAAACCTGGTGAGACCATCTTTGAACTACTGTCAGATTTCAAAAATTGAGAGGTGTTTGAAAACCCATGCAGGGCCTAGGTAGAAGGAGCCATATATCCTCAACTCTGAAACAACACTGTGAGGTAACCATCATTCAATTAACACCTTGTTTCACTGAGAAGAGTTTGAAAACCTATGCTGGTTTTACACAAAAAAGTGCCATAAACTCAAATCTGCCAAAGAAAAATGTGGGGAAATAGTCTTCCGCCTAACATCTGGTTTCAGGAAGTGAAAACTGAAAACCTATGTGGGGCCTACAGAGTTAGGGCCATATGTGAAATCACTCTATGGTGAAAACGTCTTGCAAATAACATTTATCTTATTTCAGAAATTGAGAAGTGCTTGAAAACCCATGCAGGGCCTAGGTGGAAGGGAAAATATCCTCAAATCTGAAACACTGTGAGGTAGCCATCTTTCAATTAACACCTTGTTTACTGAGAAGTGTTTGAAAACCTATGCAGCTTCTACACAGAAAGTGCCACATGCTCAAATCTGTAAAACAACACTGTGGTGAAACCGTCTTTCAAATAACATCTGGGTTCACTTGTGGGAAGTGTTTCAAAAACAATGGGGGCTTATGCGGAAAATGCCATATATAAAACTTGGTCAAGCAGCTTTTGGGGAAACCATCATCTTGTTTCACCAATGTAGAAAGGTTTGAAAAACTTTACTAAGAGTGATGAGGAAAGTGACAAATTCCCGACTCTGTGAAAATATATACCATGGAGCAAGCATCTTTCAACTCACATCTTGTTTCTCTAAGTTCAAAGTGTTTGAAATCCTATGAAAGGTCTAACAGCAATGTGCCATATACCCAACTGTGTAAATAAACATAAGTGTGGTGAAATGATCTTTCAACTAATATCTGGTTTACTCAGTTACAACTGTTTGAAAACACATGCGGGTCCTAGGTGGATAGTGCCATACACTCAATGAAACAACACTGTGGTGAAACCCACTCTCAACTAACTTCTCATTGCACAGAGTTACAAACGTTTGCAAACCTAAGTGGAGCCTACACGGAAAGTGCCATATACTCAAGTCCATGAAATAACACTGTGGGGAAACCATCTTTCAAATAACATCTGGTTTCCCTAAGAAGCATTTGAAAACCCACGTGGAGCCTATGCAGAAAGTTCATTATACTCAAATCTATCAGGCAGAACTTTAAGAAAACTATGTTTTAATTAACCTCTTGTTTTACTAAGTTACAAGTATTTGAAAACCATTCAGTCATACAACAAAAGAGCCATATCCCTAACTTTAGGAAATACCATGGGGATCCCATCTTTCCACTAACAGCTCATTTCACAATATTAGAGATGTTAGTAAACCCATTCAGGGCCTACACGGAAAGTGCCATATACTGACCTCTGTGAAAACAGAGTGGTGAAACAATCTTTCAACTAATATTTGGTTTCATTGAGTTAAAATTGAAAACTTTGCGGGACCCGTGAGAAAAGCACAATGTATTAACCCTGTGACAGAAGACTGAGGGGAAACCATATTCCAACTAAAATGTTTCATTGTTACAAGTGTGTGAAAAGCATCCAGAGACTACAAAGTGCCATACACTCAACTTTGTGACCCAACACTGTGGGGAAACCATCTTTCAACTAACATCTTGTTTCCCAAAAGTGGTGTTTGAAGACCCATGTAGAATCTGCGTCAAAAGTGCGAGGTAGTCAACTCCTTTAAACAGCACTGTGGGGAATACATGTTTCAACTATCTTCTAATTTCACTTAGGAGTGTTGGAAAACCTATGAAATTTCTATGCAGAAAGTGACAAAGACTCAAATATGTAAAACAACACTGTGGTGAAACCATCTTTCAAATATATCTGGGTTCACTGGTTAGGAGTATTTGAAAACTTATGCGGAGCCTACATGGAAAGTATCTTGCACTCACTCTGTCAAGCAACACACTGGGGAAGCTGTCCTTCAATTAATACCTTATTTCACTAAATTAGATGTGTTTGAAAACCATGCGGGGCCTACAATGAAACTGCCATATACTCACCTCTGTGAAACAACACTCTGGGGAAACAATCTTTCTCCTCGCATCTGGTTTCAATAAGTTACAATTGTACGAAAGAACTCCCGAAGGCCTACGGGCATAGTACCTGATACCTAACTTTGTGAAACAACACTGTGGGGAAAACGTATTGCAACTAAAAACCGGTTTCACTAAGTTAGAAGTGTTTGAAAACCCGGGTGGGAACAATGGGGATAGTGAGACATACTCAACTTTGTGAAACAACACTGTGATGAATCGGTTTGTCAACTAAAATCTGATTTCACTTAGAACTGTTTGTAAAACCATGTGGGGCCTATGAGAATAGTTCCATATACACAGCTCTGTGAAACAACACTATGGGGAAACCATATTTCAACTAATATCTCATTTCGTTAAGTTAAACTTGTTTGAAACACTTGTGGGGCCTAGGAAGATAGGGCCATATACTAAAGGCTGTCAAACAACATTGAGGGAAATCCATGTTTTAACTAACATCATGTTTCACTAAGTCACTAGTGTTTTAAAACCCCTGCAGGGAACTATGAGAAAACTGCCATACACTAAACTGTGTGAAAAAAAACATAAACAATCTTTGAGCTACTGTCTGGTTTGAAAAATATAGAAGAGTTTAAAACCCATTGCAGGGCATAGATGGAAAGGGCCATATACTCTGAAACAACATTGTGATGTAACCGTCTTACAATTAACACCTCGATTCATTAAGTGAGAAGCCATTGAAATCCTAAGCGGGTACTACCCAGAAAGTGTCATAGGCTCAACTCTGTAAAACAACACTATGGTGAAACATTCGTTCAAATATCATCTGCGATCACAAGTTAAAAATGTTAGAAAACCTATCTTGAGCTTGAACGGAAAGTATCTTACAAAGAAGTGTTTGAAAAGCATGCGGGAACTAAAACAAAAGAGCGATATACTCTGCCAAGAGACACTGTGGAGAAACAATATTTCTCTTAAAATCTGGTTTCAAAAAATTACAAGTCTATCAAAAGACACCCGCAAGAGTACAAGCGTAGTGCCATACACTCAAAACTCTGAAACAACAATGTGAGGAAGCCGACGTTCAAGTAACATCTGGTTTCACAAAGGAGTGTTTGAAAAACCATGTGGAGCCTAAGAGAATCGTTCGTACACTCAATTCAGTGAAACAAAACTGAGGGGTAACATTCCACTGTCAACTTGTTTCTTTAAGTTAGAAAGGATAGAAAAACTCTGTGAGTCCTAAGAAAAAGTTCTTTAGACACCACATTACAAAACAAAATTGAAGTGAAACCATCGTTCAAGTGTCGCCTTGACTCAGGAAGTTAGAAGTGTCTGAAAACCTGTGTGAGGCTTCAGCAAGAAGTGCACTTCGGGGAAACCAACTTTCGACTAACATCCCGTCTCACTGAGTTCGGAGTGTTTGAAATCGTATGCGGGGACGATGCAGAAAGTTCCATGAGTTCCACTCTGTCAGGCGGCACGTTGGGGAAACCATCTTTCAACTAACATCTTGTATCCCTCAGTGAGAAGTGTTTGAAGACCTATGCGGAGAAACATACGGAGGGTGACGCGCACCAGCCACTGGGAAAGAATCCTGTGGAGAACTCATCTTTCAATGAGCATCATGTTTCACTAAGGTGGAAGTGTCGCAACCCACCCCCCCCCCCCACCCCACCCCCCGACCCTCCCGCCCCCGCGGGGCCTATGCCGAAAGTGCCATAAACTCAACCCTGTGAAACTGCACTTTGGGGGCAACCATCTTTCAACTAACATGTTGCATCAACAAGTTAAAAGTGTTTGAAAACCTATGCGGGGAACGATGTGGAAAGTGGCATGATTTCGAAACTCTGAAAGCATACTGCAGAGAAACCATCTCTCAACGAACATGTTGTTTGACTAAGTTAGAAGAGTTTGAAAACGTATGCGGACGTATCAGGTAGGTGTTGTCTAGTCTTTGTTTCAATAAGAAGTGTTTGAAAACCCACGCAGGGCTTATGCAGAAATGCTTGAACGCAACTCTGTGAAACAATAGTGTGGTGATAGCATCTTTCAACTAATGTCTCATTTCACAAAGTTAGAATAGTTTTAAAATCTATGCAGAACCTACATGAAAAGTCCCATATACCCAACTCTGTGAAACAAAATGGTGGCAAAGAGTCTTTCACCTAACATTTGGTTTCAGGAAATGAGAACTGCTTGAAAATCTATGGGAAGCCTACAGGGTAAGGTCCATAAACTCAACTCTGTGAAACCACACTGTGGTGAAATCGTCTTTCAAGTAACATCTATCTGATTTCAGAAAATGAGAAGTGTTTGAAAATCCATGCAGGGTCTGGGAGGAATGGGGATCTATATTCAACTCTGTGAAACAACACAGTGGGGAAACCGTCTTTCAACTTAAAACTGGTTTCACGAAGTTAGAAGTGTTTGAAACACCATGCGGAGCGTATGAGGATAGTGCCACATACTCAGCTCTGTGAAACAACACTATGAGGAAGCCATCTTTCAACTAAAATCTCATTCTAGGAAGTTAGACTTGTTTCAAAAGCAATGTAGGGCCTATGCATAAAGTGCCATACACCCAACTCTGTCAGACAGCACTGGGTTATCCATCTTTGAACTAACATTGTGCTTCATTAGTTAATATAGTGCTTTAAAACTTATTGGGGGAACTATGTGGGCAGTTCCATACACTCAACTCTGTGAAACAAAAACCTGGTGAGACCATCTTTGAACTACTGTCAGATTTCAAAAATTGAGAGGTGTTTGAAAACCCATGCAGGGCCTAGGTAGAAGGAGCCATATATCCTCAACTCTGAAACAACACTGTGAGGTAACCATCATTCAATTAACACCTTGTTTCACTGAGAAGAGTTTGAAAACCTATGCTGGTTTTACACAAAAAAGTGCCATAAACTCAAATCTGCCAAAGAAAAATGTGGGGAAATAGTCTTCCGCCTAACATCTGGTTTCAGGAAGTGAAAACTGAAAACCTATGTGGGGCCTACAGAGTTAGGGCCATATGTGAAATCACTCTATGGTGAAAACGTCTTGCAAATAACATTTATCTTATTTCAGAAATTGAGAAGTGCTTGAAAACCCATGCAGGGCCTAGGTGGAAGGGAAAATATCCTCAAATCTGAAACACTGTGAGGTAGCCATCTTTCAATTAACACCTTGTTTACTGAGAAGTGTTTGAAAACCTATGCAGCTTCTACACAGAAAGTGCCACATGCTCAAATCTGTAAAACAACACTGTGGTGAAACCGTCTTTCAAATAACATCTGGGTTCACTTGTGGGAAGTGTTTCAAAAACAATGGGGGCTTATGCGGAAAATGCCATATATAAAACTTGGTCAAGCAGCTTTTGGGGAAACCATCATCTTGTTTCACCAATGTAGAAAGGTTTGAAAAACTTTACTAAGAGTGATGAGGAAAGTGACAAATTCCCGACTCTGTGAAAATATATACCATGGAGCAAGCATCTTTCAACTCACATCTTGTTTCTCTAAGTTCAAAGTGTTTGAAATCCTATGAAAGGTCTAACAGCAATGTGCCATATACCCAACTGTGTAAATAAACATAAGTGTGGTGAAATGATCTTTCAACTAATATCTGGTTTACTCAGTTACAACTGTTTGAAAACACATGCGGGTCCTAGGTGGATAGTGCCATACACTCAATGAAACAACACTGTGGTGAAACCCACTCTCAACTAACTTCTCATTGCACAGAGTTACAAACGTTTGCAAACCTAAGTGGAGCCTACACGGAAAGTGCCATATACTCAAGTCCATGAAATAACACTGTGGGGAAACCATCTTTCAAATAACATCTGGTTTCCCTAAGAAGCATTTGAAAACCCACGTGGAGCCTATGCAGAAAGTTCATTATACTCAAATCTATCAGGCAGAACTTTAAGAAAACTATGTTTTAATTAACCTCTTGTTTTACTAAGTTACAAGTATTTGAAAACCATTCAGTCATACAACAAAAGAGCCATATCCCTAACTTTAGGAAATACCATGGGGATCCCATCTTTCCACTAACAGCTCATTTCACAATATTAGAGATGTTAGTAAACCCATTCAGGGCCTACACGGAAAGTGCCATATACTGACCTCTGTGAAAACAGAGTGGTGAAACAATCTTTCAACTAATATTTGGTTTCATTGAGTTAAAATTGAAAACTTTGCGGGACCCGTGAGAAAAGCACAATGTATTAACCCTGTGACAGAAGACTGAGGGGAAACCATATTCCAACTAAAATGTTTCATTGTTACAAGTGTGTGAAAAGCATCCAGAGACTACAAAGTGCCATACACTCAACTTTGTGACCCAACACTGTGGGGAAACCATCTTTCAACTAACATCTTGTTTCCCAAAAGTGGTGTTTGAAGACCCATGTAGAATCTGCGTCAAAAGTGCGAGGTAGTCAACTCCTTTAAACAGCACTGTGGGGAATACATGTTTCAACTATCTTCTAATTTCACTTAGGAGTGTTGGAAAACCTATGAAATTTCTATGCAGAAAGTGACAAAGACTCAAATATGTAAAACAACACTGTGGTGAAACCATCTTTCAAATATATCTGGGTTCACTGGTTAGGAGTATTTGAAAACTTATGCGGAGCCTACATGGAAAGTATCTTGCACTCACTCTGTCAAGCAACACACTGGGGAAGCTGTCCTTCAATTAATACCTTATTTCACTAAATTAGATGTGTTTGAAAACCATGCGGGGCCTACAATGAAACTGCCATATACTCACCTCTGTGAAACAACACTCTGGGGAAACAATCTTTCTCCTCGCATCTGGTTTCAATAAGTTACAATTGTACGAAAGAACTCCCGAAGGCCTACGGGCATAGTACCTTATACCTAACTTTGTGAAACAACACTGTGGGGAAAACGTATTTCAACTAAAAACCGGTTTCACTAAGTTAGAAGTGTTTGAAAACCCGGGTGGGAACAATGGGGATAGTGAGACATACTCAACTTTGTGAAACAACACTGTGATGAATCGGTTTGTCAACTAAAATCTGATTTCACTTAGAACTGTTTGTAAAACCATGTTGGGCCTATGAGAATAGTTCCATATACACAGCTCTGTGAAACAACACTATGGGGAAACCATATTTCAACTAATATCTCATTTCGTTAAGTTAAACTTGTTTGAAACACTTGTGGGGCCTAGGAAGATAGGGCCATATACTAAAGGCTGTCAAACAACATTGAGGGAAATCCATGTTTTAACTAACATCATGTTTCACTAAGTCACTAGTGTTTTAAAACCCCTGCAGGGAACTATGAGAAAACTGCCATACACTAAACTGTGTGAAAAAAAAACATAAACAATCTTTGAGCTACTGTCTGGTTTGAAAAATATAGAAGAGTTTAAAACCCATTGCAGGGCATAGATGGAAAGGGCCATATACTCTGAAACAACATTGTGATGTAACCGTCTTACAATTAACACCTCGATTCATTAAGTGAGAAGCCATTGAAATCCTAAGCGGGTACTACCCAGAAAGTGTCATAGGCTCAACTCTGTAAAACAACACTATGGTGAAACATTCGTTCAAATATCATCTGCGATCACAAGTTAAAAATGTTAGAAAACCTATCTTGAGCTTGAACGGAAAGTATCTTACAAAGAAGTGTTTGAAAAGCATGCGGGAACTAAAACAAAAGAGCGATATACTCTGCCAAGAGACACTGTGGAGAAACAATATTTCTCTTAAAATCTGGTTTCAAAAAATTACAAGTCTATCAAAAGACACCCGCAAGAGTACAAGCGTAGTGCCATACACTCAAAACTCTGAAACAACAATGTGAGGAAGCCGACGTTCAAGTAACATCTGGTTTCACAAAGGAGTGTTTGAAAAACCATGTGGAGCCTAAGAGAATCGTTCGTACACTCAATTCAGTGAAACAAAACTGAGGGGTAACATTCAACTGTCAACTTGTTTCTTTAAGTTAGAAAGGATAGAAAAACTCTGTGAGTCCTAAGAAAAAGTTCTTTAGACACCACATTACAAAACAAAATTGAAGTGAAACCATCGTTCAAGTGTCGCCTTGACTCAGGAAGTTAGAAGTGTCTGAAAACCTGTGTGAGGCTTCAGCAAGAAGTGCACTTCGGGAAAACCAACTTTCAACTAACATCCCGTCTCACTGAGTTCGGAGTGTTTGAAATCGTATGCGGGGACGATGCAGAAAGTTCCATGAGTTCCACTCTGTCAGGCGGCACGTTGGGGAAACCATCTTTCAACTAACATCTTGTATCCCTCAGTGAGAAGTGTTTGAAGACCTATGCGGAGAAACATACGGAGGGTGACGCGCACCAGCCACTGGGAAAGAATCCTGTGGAGAACTCATCTTTCAATGAGCATCATGTTTCACTAAGGTGGAAGTGTCGCAACCCACCCCCCCCACCCCACCCCCCGACCCTCCCGCCCCCGCGGGGCCTATGCCGAAAGTGCCATAAACTCAACCCTGTGAAACTGCACTTTGGGGGCAACCATCTTTCAACTAACATGTTGCATCAACAAGTTAAAAGTGTTTGAAAACCTATGCGGGGAACGATGTGGAAAGTGGCATGATTTCGAAACTCTGAAAGCATACTGCAGAGAAACCATCTCTCAACGAACATGTTGTTTGACTAAGTTAGAAGAGTTTGAAAACGTATGCGGACGTATCAGGTAGGTGTTGTCTAGTCTTTGTTTCAATAAGAAGTGTTTGAAAACCCACGCAGGGCTTATGCAGAAATGCTTGAACGCAACTCTGTGAAACAATAGTGTGGTGATAGCATCTTTCAACTAATGTCTCATTTCACAAAGTTAGAATAGTTTTAAAATCTATGCAGAACCTACATGAAAAGTCCCATATACCCAACTCTGTGAAACAAAATGGTGGCAAAGAGTCTTTCACCTAACATTTGGTTTCAGGAAATGAGAACTGCTTGAAAATCTATGGGAAGCCTACAGGGTAAGGTCCATAAACTCAACTCTGTGAAACCACACTGTGGTGAAATCGTCTTTCAAGTAACATCTATCTGATTTCAGAAAATGAGAAGTGTTTGAAAATCCATGCAGGGTCTGGGAGGAATGGGGATCTATATTCAACTCTGTGAAACAACACAGTGGGGAAACCGTCTTTCAACTTAAAACTGGTTTCACGAAGTTAGAAGTGTTTGAAACACCATGCGGAGCGTATGAGGATAGTGCCACATACTCAGCTCTGTGAAACAACGCTATGAGGAAGCCATCTTTCAACTAAAATCTCATTCTAGGAAGTTAGACTTGTTTCAAAAGCAATGTAGGGCCTATGCATAAAGTGCCATACACCCAACTCTGTCAGACAGCACTGGGTTATCCATCTTTGAACTAACACTGTGCTTCATTAGTTAATATAGTGCTTTAAAACTTATTGGGGGAACTATGTGGGCAGTTCCATACACTCAACTCTGTGAAACAAAAACCTGGTGAGACCATCTTTGAACTACTGTCAGATTTCAAAAATTGAGAGGTGTTTGAAAACCCATGCAGGGCCTAGGTAGAAGGAGCCATATATCCTCAACTCTGAAACAACACTGTGAGGTAACCATCATTCAATTAACACCTTGTTTCACTGAGAAGAGTTTGAAAACCTATGCTGGTTTTACACAAAAAAGTGCCATAAACTCAAATCTGCCAAAGAAAAATGTGGGGAAATAGTCTTCCGCCTAACATCTGGTTTCAGGAAGTGAAAACTGAAAACCTATGTGGGGCCTACAGAGTTAGGGCCATATGTGAAATCACTCTATGGTGAAAACGTCTTGCAAATAACATTTATCTTATTTCAGAAATTGAGAAGTGCTTGAAAACCCATGCAGGGCCTAGGTGGAAGGGAAAATATCCTCAAATCTGAAACACTGTGAGGTAGCCATCTTTCAATTAACACCTTGTTTACTGAGAAGTGTTTGAAAACCTATGCAGCTTCTACACAGAAAGTGCCACATGCTCAAATCTGTAAAACAACACTGTGGTGAAACCGTCTTTCAAATAACATCTGGGTTCACTTGTGGGAAGTGTTTCAAAAACAATGGGGGCTTATGCGGAAAATGCCATATATAAAACTTGGTCAAGCAGCTTTTGGGGAAACCATCATCTTGTTTCACCAATGTAGAAAGGTTTGAAAAACTTTACTAAGAGTGATGAGGAAAGTGACAAATTCCCGACTCTGTGAAAATATATACCATGGAGCAAGCATCTTTCAACTCACATCTTGTTTCTCTAAGTTCAAAGTGTTTGAAATCCTATGAAAGGTCTAACAGCAATGTGCCATATACCCAACTGTGTAAATAAACATAAGTGTGGTGAAATGATCTTTCAACTAATATCTGGTTTACTCAGTTACAACTGTTTGAAAACACATGCGGGTCCTAGGTGGATAGTGCCATACACTCAATGAAACAACACTGTGGTGAAACCCACTCTCAACTAACTTCTCATTGCACAGAGTTACAAACGTTTGCAAACCTAAGTGGAGCCTACACGGAAAGTGCCATATACTCAAGTCCATGAAATAACACTGTGGGGAAACCATCTTTCAAATAACATCTGGTTTCCCTAAGAAGCATTTGAAAACCCACGTGGAGCCTATGCAGAAAGTTCATGATACTCAAATCTATCAGGCAGAACTTTAAGAAAACTATGTTTTAATTAACCTCTTGTTTTACTAAGTTACAAGTATTTGAAAACCATTCAGTCATACAACAAAAGAGCCATATCCCTAACTTTAGGAAATACCATGGGGATCCCATCTTTCCACTAACAGCTCATTTCACAATATTAGAGATGTTAGTAAACCCATTCAGGGCCTACACGGAAAGTGCCATATACTGACCTCTGTGAAAACAGAGTGGTGAAACAATCTTTCAACTAATATTTGGTTTCATTGAGTTAAAATTGAAAACTTTGCGGGACCCGTGAGAAAAGCACAATGTATTAACCCTGTGACAGAAGACTGAGGGGAAACCATATTCCAACTAAAATGTTTCATTGTTACAAGTGTGTGAAAAGCATCCAGAGACTACAAAGTGCCATACACTCAACTTTGTGACCCAACACTGTGGGGAAACCATCTTTCAACTAACATCTTGTTTCCCAAAAGTGGTGTTTGAAGACCCATGTAGAATCTGCGTCAAAAGTGCGAGGTAGTCAACTCCTTTAAACAGCACTGTGGGGAATACATGTTTCAACTATCTTCTAATTTCACTTAGGAGTGTTGGAAAACCTATGAAATTTCTATGCAGAAAGTGACAAAGACTCAAATATGTAAAACAACACTGTGGTGAAACCATCTTTCAAATATATCTGGGTTCACTGGTTAGGAGTATTTGAAAACTTATGCGGAGCCTACATGGAAAGTATCTTGCACTCACTCTGTCAAGCAACACACTGGGGAAGCTGTCCTTCAATTAATACCTTATTTCACTAAATTAGATGTGTTTGAAAACCATGCGGGGCCTACAATGAAACTGCCATATACTCACCTCTGTGAAACAACACTCTGGGGAAACAATCTTTCTCCTCGCATCTGGTTTCAATAAGTTACAATTGTACGAAAGAACTCCCGAAGGCCTACGGGCATAGTACCTTATACCTAACTTTGTGAAACAACACTGTGGGGAAAACGTATTTCAACTAAAAACCGGTTTCACTAAGTTAGAAGTGTTTGAAAACCCGGGTGGGAACAATGGGGATAGTGAGACATACTCAACTTTGTGAAACAACACTGTGATGAATCGGTTTGTCAACTAAAATCTGATTTCACTTAGAACTGTTTGTAAAACCATGTGGGGCCTATGAGAATAGTTCCATATACACAGCTCTGTGAAACAACACTATGGGGAAACCATATTTCAACTAATATCTCATTTCGTTAAGTTAAACTTGTTTGAAACACTTGTGGGGCCTAGGAAGATAGGGCCATATACTAAAGGCTGTCAAACAACATTGAGGGAAATCCATGTTTTAACTAACATCATGTTTCACTAAGTCACTAGTGTTTTAAAACCCCTGCAGGGAACTATGAGAAAACTGCCATACACTAAACTGTGTGAAAAAAAAACATAAACAATCTTTGAGCTACTGTCTGGTTTGAAAAATATAGAAGAGTTTAAAACCCATTGCAGGGCATAGATGGAAAGGGCCATATACTCTGAAACAACATTGTGATGTAACCGTCTTACAATTAACACCTCGATTCATTAAGTGAGAAGCCATTGAAATCCTAAGCGGGTACTACCCAGAAAGTGTCATAGGCTCAACTCTGTAAAACAACACTATGGTGAAACATTCGTTCAAATATCATCTGCGATCACAAGTTAAAAATGTTAGAAAACCTATCTTGAGCTTGAACGGAAAGTATCTTACAAAGAAGTGTTTGAAAAGCATGCGGGAACTAAAACAAAAGAGCGATATACTCTGCCAAGAGACACTGTGGAGAAACAATATTTCTCTTAAAATCTGGTTTCAAAAAATTACAAGTCTATCAAAAGACACCCGCAAGAGTACAAGCGTAGTGCCATACACTCAAAACTCTGAAACAACAATGTGAGGAAGCCGACGTTCAAGTAACATCTGGTTTCACAAAGGAGTGTTTGAAAAACCATGTGGAGCCTAAGAGAATCGTTCGTACACTCAATTCAGTGAAACAAAACTGAGGGGTAACATTCAACTGTCAACTTGTTTCTTTAAGTTAGAAAGGATAGAAAAACTCTGTGAGTCCTAAGAAAAAGTTCTTTAGACACCACATTACAAAACAAAATTGAAGTGAAACCATCGTTCAAGTGTCGCCTTGACTCAGGAAGTTAGAAGTGTCTGAAAACCTGTGTGAGGCTTCAGCAAGAAGTGCACTTCGGGAAAACCAACTTTCAACTAACATCCCGTCTCACTGAGTTCGGAGTGTTTGAAATCGTATGCGGGGACGATGCAGAAAGTTCCATGAGTTCCACTCTGTCAGGCGGCACGTTGGGGAAACCATCTTTCAACTAACATCTTGTATCCCTCAGTGAGAAGTGTTTGAAGACCTATGCGGAGAAACATACGGAGGGTGACGCGCACCAGCCACTGGGAAAGAATCCTGTGGAGAACTCATCTTTCAATGAGCATCATGTTTCACTAAGGTGGAAGTGTCGCAACCCACCCCCCCCACCCCACCCCCCGACCCTCCCGCCCCCGCGGGGCCTATGCCGAAAGTGCCATAAACTCAACCCTGTGAAACTGCACTTTGGGGGCAACCATCTTTCAACTAACATGTTGCATCAACAAGTTAAAAGTGTTTGAAAACCTATGCGGGGAACGATGTGGAAAGTGGCATGATTTCGAAACTCTGAAAGCATACTGCAGAGAAACCATCTCTCAACGAACATGTTGTTTGACTAAGTTAGAAGAGTTTGAAAACGTATGCGGACGTATCAGGTAGGTGTTGTCTAGTCTTTGTTTCAATAAGAAGTGTTTGAAAACCCACGCAGGGCTTATGCAGAAATGCTTGAACGCAACTCTGTGAAACAATAGTGTGGTGATAGCATCTTTCAACTAATGTCTCATTTCACAAAGTTAGAATAGTTTTAAAATCTATGCAGAACCTACATGAAAAGTCCCATATACCCAACTCTGTGAAACAAAATGGTGGCAAAGAGTCTTTCACCTAACATTTGGTTTCAGGAAATGAGAACTGCTTGAAAATCTATGGGAAGCCTACAGGGTAAGGTCCATAAACTCAACTCTGTGAAACCACACTGTGGTGAAATCGTCTTTCAAGTAACATCTATCTGATTTCAGAAAATGAGAAGTGTTTGAAAATCCATGCAGGGTCTGGGAGGAATGGGGATCTATATTCAACTCTGTGAAACAACACAGTGGGGAAACCGTCTTTCAACTTAAAACTGGTTTCACGAAGTTAGAAGTGTTTGAAACACCATGCGGAGCGTATGAGGATAGTGCCACATACTCAGCTCTGTGAAACAACGCTATGAGGAAGCCATCTTTCAACTAAAATCTCATTCTAGGAAGTTAGACTTGTTTCAAAAGCAATGTAGGGCCTATGCATAAAGTGCCATACACCCAACTCTGTCAGACAGCACTGGGTTATCCATCTTTGAACTAACACTGTGCTTCATTAGTTAATATAGTGCTTTAAAACTTATTGGGGGAACTATGTGGGCAGTTCCATACACTCAACTCTGTGAAACAAAAACCTGGTGAGACCATCTTTGAACTACTGTCAGATTTCAAAAATTGAGAGGTGTTTGAAAACCCATGCAGGGCCTAGGTAGAAGGAGCCATATATCCTCAACTCTGAAACAACACTGTGAGGTAACCATCATTCAATTAACACCTTGTTTCACTGAGAAGAGTTTGAAAACCTATGCTGGTTTTACACAAAAAAGTGCCATAAACTCAAATCTGCCAAAGAAAAATGTGGGGAAATAGTCTTCCGCCTAACATCTGGTTTCAGGAAGTGAAAACTGAAAACCTATGTGGGGCCTACAGAGTTAGGGCCATATGTGAAATCACTCTATGGTGAAAACGTCTTGCAAATAACATTTATCTTATTTCAGAAATTGAGAAGTGCTTGAAAACCCATGCAGGGCCTAGGTGGAAGGGAAAATATCCTCAAATCTGAAACACTGTGAGGTAGCCATCTTTCAATTAACACCTTGTTTACTGAGAAGTGTTTGAAAACCTATGCAGCTTCTACACAGAAAGTGCCACATGCTCAAATCTGTAAAACAACACTGTGGTGAAACCGTCTTTCAAATAACATCTGGGTTCACTTGTGGGGGCTTATGCGGAAAATGCCATATATAAAACTTGGTCAAGCAGCTTTTGGGGAAACCATCATCTTGTTTCACCAATGTAGAAAGGTTTGAAAAACTTTACTAAGAGTGATGAGGAAAGTGACAAATTCCCGACTCTGTGAAAATATACCATGGAGCAAGCATCTTTCAACTCACATCTTGTTTCTCTAAGTTCAAAGTGTTTGAAATCCTATGAAAGGTCTAACAGCAATGTGCCATATACCCAACTGTGTAAATAAACATAAGTGTGGTGAAATGATCTTTCAACTAATATCTGGTTTACTCAGTTACAACTGTTTGAAAACACATGCGGGTCCTAGGTGGATAGTGCCATACACTCAATGAAACAACACTGTGGTGAAACCCACTCTCAACTAACTTCTCATTGCACAGAGTTACAAACGTTTGCAAACCTAAGTGGAGCCTACACGGAAAGTGCCATATACTCAAGTCCATGAAATAACACTGTGGGGAAACCATCTTTCAAATAACATCTGGTTTCCCTAAGAAGCATTTGAAAACCCACGTGGAGCCTATGCAGAAAGTTCATGATACTCAAATCTATCAGGCAGAACTTTAAGAAAACTATGTTTTAATTAACCTCTTGTTTTACTAAGTTACAAGTATTTGAAAACCATTCAGTCATACAACAAAAGAGCCATATCCCTAACTTTAGGAAATACCATGGGGATCCCATCTTTCCACTAACAGCTCATTTCACAATATTAGAGATGTTAGTAAACCCATTCAGGGCCTACACGGAAAGTGCCATATACTGACCTCTGTGAAAACAGAGTGGTGAAACAATCTTTCAACTAATATTTGGTTTCATTGAGTTAAAATTGAAAACTTTGCGGGACCCGTGAGAAAAGCACAATGTATTAACCCTGTGACAGAAGACTGAGGGGAAACCATATTCCAACTAAAATGTTTCATTGTTACAAGTGTGTGAAAAGCATCCAGAGACTACAAAGTGCCATACACTCAACTTTGTGACCCAACACTGTGGGGAAACCATCTTTCAACTAACATCTTGTTTCCCAAAAGTGGTGTTTGAAGACCCATGTAGAATCTGCGTCAAAAGTGCGAGGTAGTCAACTCCTTTAAACAGCACTGTGGGGAATACATGTTTCAACTATCTTCTAATTTCACTTAGGAGTGTTGGAAAACCTATGAAATTTCTATGCAGAAAGTGACAAAGACTCAAATATGTAAAACAACACTGTGGTGAAACCATCTTTCAAATATATCTGGGTTCACTGGTTAGGAGTATTTGAAAACTTATGCGGAGCCTACATGGAAAGTATCTTGCACTCACTCTGTCAAGCAACACACTGGGGAAGCTGTCCTTCAATTAATACCTTATTTCACTAAATTAGATGTGTTTGAAAACCATGCGGGGCCTACAATGAAACTGCCATATACTCACCTCTGTGAAACAACACTCTGGGGAAACAATCTTTCTCCTCGCATCTGGTTTCAATAAGTTACAATTGTACGAAAGAACTCCCGAAGGCCTACGGGCATAGTACCTTATACCTAACTTTGTGAAACAACACTGTGGGGAAAACGTATTTCAACTAAAAACCGGTTTCACTAAGTTAGAAGTGTTTGAAAACCCGGGTGGGAACAATGGGGATAGTGAGACATACTCAACTTTGTGAAACAACACTGTGATGAATCGGTTTGTCAACTAAAATCTGATTTCACTTAGAACTGTTTGTAAAACCATGTGGGGCCTATGAGAATAGTTCCATATACACAGCTCTGTGAAACAACACTATGGGGAAACCATATTTCAACTAATATCTCATTTCGTTAAGTTAAACTTGTTTGAAACACTTGTGGGGCCTAGGAAGATAGGGCCATATACTAAAGGCTGTCAAACAACATTGAGGGAAATCCATGTTTTAACTAACATCATGTTTCACTAAGTCACTAGTGTTTTAAAACCCCTGCAGGGAACTATGAGAAAACTGCCATACACTAAACTGTGTGAAAAAAAAACATAAACAATCTTTGAGCTACTGTCTGGTTTGAAAAATATAGAAGAGTTTAAAACCCATTGCAGGGCATAGATGGAAAGGGCCATATACTCTGAAACAACATTGTGATGTAACCGTCTTACAATTAACACCTCGATTCATTAAGTGAGAAGCCATTGAAATCCTAAGCGGGTACTACCCAGAAAGTGTCATAGGCTCAACTCTGTAAAACAACACTATGGTGAAACATTCGTTCAAATATCATCTGCGATCACAAGTTAAAAATGTTAGAAAACCTATCTTGAGCTTGAACGGAAAGTATCTTACAAAGAAGTGTTTGAAAAGCATGCGGGAACTAAAACAAAAGAGCGATATACTCTGCCAAGAGACACTGTGGAGAAACAATATTTCTCTTAAAATCTGGTTTCAAAAAATTACAAGTCTATCAAAAGACACCCGCAAGAGTACAAGCGTAGTGCCATACACTCAAAACTCTGAAACAACAATGTGAGGAAGCCGACGTTCAAGTAACATCTGGTTTCACAAAGGAGTGTTTGAAAAACCATGTGGAGCCTAAGAGAATCGTTCGTACACTCAATTCAGTGAAACAAAACTGAGGGGTAACATTCAACTGTCAACTTGTTTCTTTAAGTTAGAAAGGATAGAAAAACTCTGTGAGTCCTAAGAAAAAGTTCTTTAGACACCACATTACAAAACAAAATTGAAGTGAAACCATCGTTCAAGTGTCGCCTTGACTCAGGAAGTTAGAAGTGTCTGAAAACCTGTGTGAGGCTTCAGCAAGAAGTGCACTTCGGGAAAACCAACTTTCAACTAACATCCCGTCTCACTGAGTTCGGAGTGTTTGAAATCGTATGCGGGGACGATGCAGAAAGTTCCATGAGTTCCACTCTGTCAGGCGGCACGTTGGGGAAACCATCTTTCAACTAACATCTTGTATCCCTCAGTGAGAAGTGTTTGAAGACCTATGCGGAGAAACATACGGAGGGTGACGCGCACCAGCCACTGGGAAAGAATCCTGTGGAGAACTCATCTTTCAATGAGCATCATGTTTCACTAAGGTGGAAGTGTCGCAACCCACCCCCCCCACCCCACCCCCCGACCCTCCCGCCCCCGCGGGGCCTATGCCGAAAGTGCCATAAACTCAACCCTGTGAAACTGCACTTTGGGGGCAACCATCTTTCAACTAACATGTTGCATCAACAAGTTAAAAGTGTTTGAAAACCTATGCGGGGAACGATGTGGAAAGTGGCATGATTTCGAAACTCTGAAAGCATACTGCAGAGAAACCATCTCTCAACGAACATGTTGTTTGACTAAGTTAGAAGAGTTTGAAAACGTATGCGGACGTATCAGGTAGGTGTTGTCTAGTCTTTGTTTCAATAAGAAGTGTTTGAAAACCCACGCAGGGCTTATGCAGAAATGCTTGAACGCAACTCTGTGAAACAATAGTGTGGTGATAGCATCTTTCAACTAATGTCTCATTTCACAAAGTTAGAATAGTTTTAAAATCTATGCAGAACCTACATGAAAAGTCCCATATACCCAACTCTGTGAAACAAAATGGTGGCAAAGAGTCTTTCACCTAACATTTGGTTTCAGGAAATGAGAACTGCTTGAAAATCTATGGGAAGCCTACAGGGTAAGGTCCATAAACTCAACTCTGTGAAACCACACTGTGGTGAAATCGTCTTTCAAGTAACATCTATCTGATTTCAGAAAATGAGAAGTGTTTGAAAATCCATGCAGGGTCTGGGAGGAATGGGGATCTATATTCAACTCTGTGAAACAACACAGTGGGGAAACCGTCTTTCAACTTAAAACTGGTTTCACGAAGTTAGAAGTGTTTGAAACACCATGCGGAGCGTATGAGGATAGTGCCACATACTCAGCTCTGTGAAACAACGCTATGAGGAAGCCATCTTTCAACTAAAATCTCATTCTAGGAAGTTAGACTTGTTTCAAAAGCAATGTAGGGCCTATGCATAAAGTGCCATACACCCAACTCTGTCAGACAGCACTGGGTTATCCATCTTTGAACTAACACTGTGCTTCATTAGTTAATATAGTGCTTTAAAACTTATTGGGGGAACTATGTGGGCAGTTCCATACACTCAACTCTGTGAAACAAAAACCTGGTGAGACCATCTTTGAACTACTGTCAGATTTCAAAAATTGAGAGGTGTTTGAAAACCCATGCAGGGCCTAGGTAGAAGGAGCCATATATCCTCAACTCTGAAACAACACTGTGAGGTAACCATCATTCAATTAACACCTTGTTTCACTGAGAAGAGTTTGAAAACCTATGCTGGTTTTACACAAAAAAGTGCCATAAACTCAAATCTGCCAAAGAAAAATGTGGGGAAATAGTCTTCCGCCTAACATCTGGTTTCAGGAAGTGAAAACTGAAAACCTATGTGGGGCCTACAGAGTTAGGGCCATATGTGAAATCACTCTATGGTGAAAACGTCTTGCAAATAACATTTATCTTATTTCAGAAATTGAGAAGTGCTTGAAAACCCATGCAGGGCCTAGGTGGAAGGGAAAATATCCTCAAATCTGAAACACTGTGAGGTAGCCATCTTTCAATTAACACCTTGTTTACTGAGAAGTGTTTGAAAACCTATGCAGCTTCTACACAGAAAGTGCCACATGCTCAAATCTGTAAAACAACACTGTGGTGAAACCGTCTTTCAAATAACATCTGGGTTCACTTGTGGGAAGTGTTTCAAAAACAATGGGGGCTTATGCGGAAAATGCCATACATAAAACTTGGTCAAGCAGCTTTTGGGGAAACCATCATCTTGTTTCACCAGTGTAGAAAGGTTTGAAAAACTTTACTAAGAGTGATGAGGAAAGTGACAAATTCCCGACTCTGTGAAAATATATACCATGGAGCAAGCATCTTTCAACTCACATCTTGTTTCTCTAAGTTCAAAGTGTTTGAAATCCTATGAAAGGTCTAACAGCAATGTGCCATATACCCAACTGTGTAAATAAACATAAGTGTGGTGAAATGATCTTTCAACTAATATCTGGTTTACTCAGTTACAACTGTTTGAAAACACATGCGGGTCCTAGGTGGATAGTGCCATACACTCAATGAAACAACACTGTGGTGAAACCCACTCTCAACTAACTTCTCATTGCACAGAGTTACAAACGTTTGCAAACCTAAGTGGAGCCTACACGGAAAGTGCCATATACTCAAGTCCATGAAATAACACTGTGGGGAAACCATCTTTCAAATAACATCTGGTTTCCCTAAGAAGCATTTGAAAACCCACGTGGAGCCTATGCAGAAAGTTCATGATACTCAAATCTATCAGGCAGAACTTTAAGAAAACTATGTTTTAATTAACCTCTTGTTTTACTAAGTTACAAGTATTTGAAAACCATTCAGTCATACAACAAAAGAGCCATATCCCTAACTTTAGGAAATACCATGGGGATCCCATCTTTCCACTAACAGCTCATTTCACAATATTAGAGATGTTAGTAAACCCATTCAGGGCCTACACGGAAAGTGCCATATACTGACCTCTGTGAAAACAGAGTGGTGAAACAATCTTTCAACTAATATTTGGTTTCATTGAGTTAAAATTGAAAACTTTGCGGGACCCGTGAGAAAAGCACAATGTATTAACCCTGTGACAGAAGACTGAGGGGAAACCATATTCCAACTAAAATGTTTCATTGTTACAAGTGTGTGAAAAGCATCCAGAGACTACAAAGTGCCATACACTCAACTTTGTGACCCAACACTGTGGGGAAACCATCTTTCAACTAACATCTTGTTTCCCAAAAGTGGTGTTTGAAGACCCATGTAGAATCTGCGTCAAAAGTGCGAGGTAGTCAACTCCTTTAAACAGCACTGTGGGGAATACATGTTTCAACTATCTTCTAATTTCACTTAGGAGTGTTGGAAAACCTATGAAATTTCTATGCAGAAAGTGACAAAGACTCAAATATGTAAAACAACACTGTGGTGAAACCATCTTTCAAATATATCTGGGTTCACTGGTTAGGAGTATTTGAAAACTTATGCGGAGCCTACATGGAAAGTATCTTGCACTCACTCTGTCAAGCAACACACTGGGGAAGCTGTCCTTCAATTAATACCTTATTTCACTAAATTAGATGTGTTTGAAAACCATGCGGGGCCTACAATGAAACTGCCATATACTCACCTCTGTGAAACAACACTCTGGGGAAACAATCTTTCTCCTCGCATCTGGTTTCAATAAGTTACAATTGTACGAAAGAACTCCCGAAGGCCTACGGGCATAGTACCTTATACCTAACTTTGTGAAACAACACTGTGGGGAAAACGTATTTCAACTAAAAACCGGTTTCACTAAGTTAGAAGTGTTTGAAAACCCGGGTGGGAACAATGGGGATAGTGAGACATACTCAACTTTGTGAAACAACACTGTGATGAATCGGTTTGTCAACTAAAATCTGATTTCACTTAGAACTGTTTGTAAAACCATGTGGGGCCTATGAGAATAGTTCCATATACACAGCTCTGTGAAACAACACTATGGGGAAACCATATTTCAACTAATATCTCATTTCGTTAAGTTAAACTTGTTTGAAACACTTGTGGGGCCTAGGAAGATAGGGCCATATACTAAAGGCTGTCAAACAACATTGAGGGAAATCCATGTTTTAACTAACATCATGTTTCACTAAGTCACTAGTGTTTTAAAACCCCTGCAGGGAACTATGAGAAAACTGCCATACACTAAACTGTGTGAAAAAAAAACATAAACAATCTTTGAGCTACTGTCTGGTTTGAAAAATATAGAAGAGTTTAAAACCCATTGCAGGGCATAGATGGAAAGGGCCATATACTCTGAAACAACATTGTGATGTAACCGTCTTACAATTAACACCTCGATTCATTAAGTGAGAAGCCATTGAAATCCTAAGCGGGTACTACCCAGAAAGTGTCATAGGCTCAACTCTGTAAAACAACACTATGGTGAAACATTCGTTCAAATATCATCTGCGATCACAAGTTAAAAATGTTAGAAAACCTATCTTGAGCTTGAACGGAAAGTATCTTACAAAGAAGTGTTTGAAAAGCATGCGGGAACTAAAACAAAAGAGCGATATACTCTGCCAAGAGACACTGTGGAGAAACAATATTTCTCTTAAAATCTGGTTTCAAAAAATTACAAGTCTATCAAAAGACACCCGCAAGAGTACAAGCGTAGTGCCATACACTCAAAACTCTGAAACAACAATGTGAGGAAGCCGACGTTCAAGTAACATCTGGTTTCACAAAGGAGTGTTTGAAAAACCATGTGGAGCCTAAGAGAATCGTTCGTACACTCAATTCAGTGAAACAAAACTGAGGGGTAACATTCAACTGTCAACTTGTTTCTTTAAGTTAGAAAGGATAGAAAAACTCTGTGAGTCCTAAGAAAAAGTTCTTTAGACACCACATTACAAAACAAAATTGAAGTGAAACCATCGTTCAAGTGTCGCCTTGACTCAGGAAGTTAGAAGTGTCTGAAAACCTGTGTGAGGCTTCAGCAAGAAGTGCACTTCGGGAAAACCAACTTTCGACTAACATCCCGTCTCACTGAGTTCGGAGTGTTTGAAATCGTATGCGGGGACGATGCAGAAAGTTCCATGAGTTCCACTCTGTCAGGCGGCACGTTGGGGAAACCATCTTTCAACTAACATCTTGTATCCCTCAGTGAGAAGTGTTTGAAGACCTATGCGGAGAAACATACGGAGGGTGACGCGCACCAGCCACTGGGAAAGAATCCTGTGGAGAACTCATCTTTCAATGAGCATCATGTTTCACTAAGGTGGAAGTGTCGCAACCCACCCCCCCCACCCCACCCCCCGACCCTCCCGCCCCCGCGGGGCCTATGCCGAAAGTGCCATAAACTCAACCCTGTGAAACTGCACTTTGGGGGCAACCATCTTTCAACTAACATGTTGCATCAACAAGTTAAAAGTGTTTGAAAACCTATGCGGGGAACGATGTGGAAAGTGGCATGATTTCGAAACTCTGAAAGCATACTGCAGAGAAACCATCTCTCAACGAACATGTTGTTTGACTAAGTTAGAAGAGTTTGAAAACGTATGCGGACGTATCAGGTAGGTGTTGTCTAGTCTTTGTTTCAATAAGAAGTGTTTGAAAACCCACGCAGGGCTTATGCAGAAATGCTTGAACGCAACTCTGTGAAACAATAGTGTGGTGATAGCATCTTTCAACTAATGTCTCATTTCACAAAGTTAGAATAGTTTTAAAATCTATGCAGAACCTACATGAAAAGTCCCATATACCCAACTCTGTGAAACAAAATGGTGGCAAAGAGTCTTTCACCTAACATTTGGTTTCAGGAAATGAGAACTGCTTGAAAATCTATGGGAAGCCTACAGGGTAAGGTCCATAAACTCAACTCTGTGAAACCACACTGTGGTGAAATCGTCTTTCAAGTAACATCTATCTGATTTCAGAAAATGAGAAGTGTTTGAAAATCCATGCAGGGTCTGGGAGGAATGGGGATCTATATTCAACTCTGTGAAACAACACAGTGGGGAAACCGTCTTTCAACTTAAAACTGGTTTCACGAAGTTAGAAGTGTTTGAAACACCATGCGGAGCGTATGAGGATAGTGCCACATACTCAGCTCTGTGAAACAACGCTATGAGGAAGCCATCTTTCAACTAAAATCTCATTCTAGGAAGTTAGACTTGTTTCAAAAGCAATGTAGGGCCTATGCATAAAGTGCCATACACCCAACTCTGTCAGACAGCACTGGGTTATCCATCTTTGAACTAACACTGTGCTTCATTAGTTAATATAGTGCTTTAAAACTTATTGGGGGAACTATGTGGGCAGTTCCATACACTCAACTCTGTGAAACAAAAACCTGGTGAGACCATCTTTGAACTACTGTCAGATTTCAAAAATTGAGAGGTGTTTGAAAACCCATGCAGGGCCTAGGTAGAAGGAGCCATATATCCTCAACTCTGAAACAACACTGTGAGGTAACCATCATTCAATTAACACCTTGTTTCACTGAGAAGAGTTTGAAAACCTATGCTGGTTTTACACAAAAAAGTGCCATAAACTCAAATCTGCCAAAGAAAAATGTGGGGAAATAGTCTTCCGCCTAATATCTGGTTTCAGGAAGTGAAAACTGAAAACCTATGTGGGGCCTACAGAGTTAGGGCCATATGTGAAATCACTCTATGGTGAAAACGTCTTGCAAATAACATTTATCTTATTTCAGAAATTGAGAAGTGCTTGAAAACCCATGCAGGGCCTAGGTGGAAGGGAAAATATCCTCAAATCTGAAACACTGTGAGGTAGCCATCTTTCAATTAACACCTTGTTTACTGAGAAGTGTTTGAAAACCTATGCAGCTTCTACACAGAAAGTGCCACATGCTCAAATCTGTAAAACAACACTGTGGTGAAACCGTCTTTCAAATAACATCTGGGTTCACTTGTGGGAAGTGTTTCAAAAACAATGGGGGCTTATGCGGAAAATGCCATACATAAAACTTGGTCAAGCAGCTTTTGGGGAAACCATCATCTTGTTTCACCAGTGTAGAAAGGTTTGAAAAACTTTACTAAGAGTGATGAGGAAAGTGACAAATTCCCGACTCTGTGAAAATATATACCATGGAGCAAGCATCTTTCAACTCACATCTTGTTTCTCTAAGTTCAAAGTGTTTGAAATCCTATGAAAGGTCTAACAGCAATGTGCCATATACCCAACTGTGTAAATAAACATAAGTGTGGTGAAATGATCTTTCAACTAATATCTGGTTTACTCAGTTACAACTGTTTGAAAACACATGCGGGTCCTAGGTGGATAGTGCCATACACTCAATGAAACAACACTGTGGTGAAACCCACTCTCAACTAACTTCTCATTGCACAGAGTTACAAACGTTTGCAAACCTAAGTGGAGCCTACACGGAAAGTGCCATATACTCAAGTCCATGAAATAACACTGTGGGGAAACCATCTTTCAAATAACATCTGGTTTCCCTAAGAAGCATTTGAAAACCCACGTGGAGCCTATGCAGAAAGTTCATGATACTCAAATCTATCAGGCAGAACTTTAAGAAAACTATGTTTTAATTAACCTCTTGTTTTACTAAGTTACAAGTATTTGAAAACCATTCAGTCATACAACAAAAGAGCCATATCCCTAACTTTAGGAAATACCATGGGGATCCCATCTTTCCACTAACAGCTCATTTCACAATATTAGAGATGTTAGTAAACCCATTCAGGGCCTACACGGAAAGTGCCATATACTGACCTCTGTGAAAACAGAGTGGTGAAACAATCTTTCAACTAATATTTGGTTTCATTGAGTTAAAATTGAAAACTTTGCGGGACCCGTGAGAAAAGCACAATGTATTAACCCTGTGACAGAAGACTGAGGGGAAACCATATTCCAACTAAAATGTTTCATTGTTACAAGTGTGTGAAAAGCATCCAGAGACTACAAAGTGCCATACACTCAACTTTGTGACCCAACACTGTGGGGAAACCATCTTTCAACTAACATCTTGTTTCCCAAAAGTGGTGTTTGAAGACCCATGTAGAATCTGCGTCAAAAGTGCGAGGTAGTCAACTCCTTTAAACAGCACTGTGGGGAATACATGTTTCAACTATCTTCTAATTTCACTTAGGAGTGTTGGAAAACCTATGAAATTTCTATGCAGAAAGTGACAAAGACTCAAATATGTAAAACAACACTGTGGTGAAACCATCTTTCAAATATATCTGGGTTCACTGGTTAGGAGTATTTGAAAACTTATGCGGAGCCTACATGGAAAGTATCTTGCACTCACTCTGTCAAGCAACACACTGGGGAAGCTGTCCTTCAATTAATACCTTATTTCACTAAATTAGATGTGTTTGAAAACCATGCGGGGCCTACAATGAAACTGCCATATACTCACCTCTGTGAAACAACACTCTGGGGAAACAATCTTTCTCCTCGCATCTGGTTTCAATAAGTTACAATTGTACGAAAGAACTCCCGAAGGCCTACGGGCATAGTACCTGATACCTAACTTTGTGAAACAACACTGTGGGGAAAACGTATTTCAACTAAAAACCGGTTTCACTAAGTTAGAAGTGTTTGAAAACCCGGGTGGGAACAATGGGGATAGTGAGACATACTCAACTTTGTGAAACAACACTGTGATGAATCGGTTTGTCAACTAAAATCTGATTTCACTTAGAACTGTTTGTAAAACCATGTGGGGCCTATGAGAATAGTTCCATATACACAGCTCTGTGAAACAACACTATGGGGAAACCATATTTCAACTAATATCTCATTTCGTTAAGTTAAACTTGTTTGAAACACTTGTGGGGCCTAGGAAGATAGGGCCATATACTAAAGGCTGTCAAACAACATTGAGGGAAATCCATGTTTTAACTAACATCATGTTTCACTAAGTCACTAGTGTTTTAAAACCCCTGCAGGGAACTATGAGAAAACTGCCATACACTAAACTGTGTGAAAAAAAAACATAAACAATCTTTGAGCTACTGTCTGGTTTGAAAAATATAGAAGAGTTTAAAACCCATTGCAGGGCATAGATGGAAAGGGCCATATACTCTGAAACAACATTGTGATGTAACCGTCTTACAATTAACACCTCGATTCATTAAGTGAGAAGCCATTGAAATCCTAAGCGGGTACTACCCAGAAAGTGTCATAGGCTCAACTCTGTAAAACAACACTATGGTGAAACATTCGTTCAAATATCATCTGCGATCACAAGTTAAAAATGTTAGAAAACCTATCTTGAGCTTGAACGGAAAGTATCTTACAAAGAAGTGTTTGAAAAGCATGCGGGAACTAAAACAAAAGAGCGATATACTCTGCCAAGAGACACTGTGGAGAAACAATATTTCTCTTAAAATCTGGTTTCAAAAAATTACAAGTCTATCAAAAGACACCCGCAAGAGTACAAGCGTAGTGCCATACACTCAAAACTCTGAAACAACAATGTGAGGAAGCCGACGTTCAAGTAACATCTGGTTTCACAAAGGAGTGTTTGAAAAACCATGTGGAGCCTAAGAGAATCGTTCGTACACTCAATTCAGTGAAACAAAACTGAGGGGTAACATTCAACTGTCAACTTGTTTCTTTAAGTTAGAAAGGATAGAAAAACTCTGTGAGTCCTAAGAAAAAGTTCTTTAGACACCACATTACAAAACAAAATTGAAGTGAAACCATCGTTCAAGTGTCGCCTTGACTCAGGAAGTTAGAAGTGTCTGAAAACCTGTGTGAGGCTTCAGCAAGAAGTGCACTTCGGGGAAACCAACTTTCGACTAACATCCCGTCTCACTGAGTTCGGAGTGTTTGAAATCGTATGCGGGGACGATGCAGAAAGTTCCATGAGTTCCACTCTGTCAGGCGGCACGTTGGGGAAACCATCTTTCAACTAACATCTTGTATCCCTCAGTGAGAAGTGTTTGAAGACCTATGCGGAGAAACATACGGAGGGTGACGCGCACCAGCCACTGGGAAAGAATCCTGTGGAGAACTCATCTTTCAATGAGCATCATGTTTCACTAAGGTGGAAGTGTCGCAACCCACCCCCCCCACCCCACCCCCCGACCCTCCCGCCCCCGCGGGGCCTATGCCGAAAGTGCCATAAACTCAACCCTGTGAAACTGCACTTTGGGGGCAACCATCTTTCAACTAACATGTTGCATCAACAAGTTAAAAGTGTTTGAAAACCTATGCGGGGAACGATGTGGAAAGTGGCATGATTTCGAAACTCTGAAAGCATACTGCAGAGAAACCATCTCTCAACGAACATGTTGTTTGACTAAGTTAGAAGAGTTTGAAAACGTATGCGGACGTATCAGGTAGGTGTTGTCTAGTCTTTGTTTCAATAAGAAGTGTTTGAAAACCCACGCAGGGCTTATGCAGAAATGCTTGAACGCAACTCTGTGAAACAATAGTGTGGTGATAGCATCTTTCAACTAATGTCTCATTTCACAAAGTTAGAATAGTTTTAAAATCTATGCAGAACCTACATGAAAAGTCCCATATACCCAACTCTGTGAAACAAAATGGTGGCAAAGAGTCTTTCACCTAACATTTGGTTTCAGGAAATGAGAACTGCTTGAAAATCTATGGGAAGCCTACAGGGTAAGGTCCATAAACTCAACTCTGTGAAACCACACTGTGGTGAAATCGTCTTTCAAGTAACATCTATCTGATTTCAGAAAATGAGAAGTGTTTGAAAATCCATGCAGGGTCTGGGAGGAATGGGGATCTATATTCAACTCTGTGAAACAACACAGTGGGGAAACCGTCTTTCAACTTAAAACTGGTTTCACGAAGTTAGAAGTGTTTGAAACACCATGCGGAGCGTATGAGGATAGTGCCACATACTCAGCTCTGTGAAACAACGCTATGAGGAAGCCATCTTTCAACTAAAATCTCATTCTAGGAAGTTAGACTTGTTTCAAAAGCAATGTAGGGCCTATGCATAAAGTGCCATACACCCAACTCTGTCAGACAGCACTGGGTTATCCATCTTTGAACTAACACTGTGCTTCATTAGTTAATATAGTGCTTTAAAACTTATTGGGGGAACTATGTGGGCAGTTCCATACACTCAACTCTGTGAAACAAAAACCTGGTGAGACCATCTTTGAACTACTGTCAGATTTCAAAAATTGAGAGGTGTTTGAAAACCCATGCAGGGCCTAGGTAGAAGGAGCCATATATCCTCAACTCTGAAACAACACTGTGAGGTAACCATCATTCAATTAACACCTTGTTTCACTGAGAAGAGTTTGAAAACCTATGCTGGTTTTACACAAAAAAGTGCCATAAACTCAAATCTGCCAAAGAAAAATGTGGGGAAATAGTCTTCCGCCTAACATCTGGTTTCAGGAAGTGAAAACTGAAAACCTATGTGGGGCCTACAGAGTTAGGGCCATATGTGAAATCACTCTATGGTGAAAACGTCTTGCAAATAACATTTATCTTATTTCAGAAATTGAGAAGTGCTTGAAAACCCATGCAGGGCCTAGGTGGAAGGGAAAATATCCTCAAATCTGAAACACTGTGAGGTAGCCATCTTTCAATTAACACCTTGTTTACTGAGAAGTGTTTGAAAACCTATGCAGCTTCTACACAGAAAGTGCCACATGCTCAAATCTGTAAAACAACACTGTGGTGAAACCGTCTTTCAAATAACATCTGGGTTCACTTGTGGGAAGTGTTTCAAAAACAATGGGGGCTTATGCGGAAAATGCCATATATAAAACTTGGTCAAGCAGCTTTTGGGGAAACCATCATCTTGTTTCACCAATGTAGAAAGGTTTGAAAAACTTTACTAAGAGTGATGAGGAAAGTGACAAATTCCCGACTCTGTGAAAATATATACCATGGAGCAAGCATCTTTCAACTCACATCTTGTTTCTCTAAGTTCAAAGTGTTTGAAATCCTATGAAAGGTCTAACAGCAATGTGCCATATACCCAACTGTGTAAATAAACATAAGTGTGGTGAAATGATCTTTCAACTAATATCTGGTTTACTCAGTTACAACTGTTTGAAAACACATGCGGGTCCTAGGTGGATAGTGCCATACACTCAATGAAACAACACTGTGGTGAAACCCACTCTCAACTAACTTCTCATTGCACAGAGTTACAAACGTTTGCAAACCTAAGTGGAGCCTACACGGAAAGTGCCATATACTCAAGTCCATGAAATAACACTGTGGGGAAACCATCTTTCAAATAACATCTGGTTTCCCTAAGAAGCATTTGAAAACCCACGTGGAGCCTATGCAGAAAGTTCATGATACTCAAATCTATCAGGCAGAACTTTAAGAAAACTATGTTTTAATTAACCTCTTGTTTTACTAAGTTACAAGTATTTGAAAACCATTCAGTCATACAACAAAAGAGCCATATCCCTAACTTTAGGAAATACCATGGGGATCCCATCTTTCCACTAACAGCTCATTTCACAATATTAGAGATGTTAGTAAACCCATTCAGGGCCTACACGGAAAGTGCCATATACTGACCTCTGTGAAAACAGAGTGGTGAAACAATCTTTCAACTAATATTTGGTTTCATTGAGTTAAAATTGAAAACTTTGCGGGACCCGTGAGAAAAGCACAATGTATTAACCCTGTGACAGAAGACTGAGGGGAAACCATATTCCAACTAAAATGTTTCATTGTTACAAGTGTGTGAAAAGCATCCAGAGACTACAAAGTGCCATACACTCAACTTTGTGACCCAACACTGTGGGGAAACCATCTTTCAACTAACATCTTGTTTCCCAAAAGTGGTGTTTGAAGACCCATGTAGAATCTGCGTCAAAAGTGCGAGGTAGTCAACTCCTTTAAACAGCACTGTGGGGAATACATGTTTCAACTATCTTCTAATTTCACTTAGGAGTGTTGGAAAACCTATGAAATTTCTATGCAGAAAGTGACAAAGACTCAAATATGTAAAACAACACTGTGGTGAAACCATCTTTCAAATATATCTGGGTTCACTGGTTAGGAGTATTTGAAAACTTATGCGGAGCCTACATGGAAAGTATCTTGCACTCACTCTGTCAAGCAACACACTGGGGAAGCTGTCCTTCAATTAATACCTTATTTCACTAAATTAGATGTGTTTGAAAACCATGCGGGGCCTACAATGAAACTGCCATATACTCACCTCTGTGAAACAACACTCTGGGGAAACAATCTTTCTCCTCGCATCTGGTTTCAATAAGTTACAATTGTACGAAAGAACTCCCGAAGGCCTACGGGCATAGTACCTGATACCTAACTTTGTGAAACAACACTGTGGGGAAAACGTATTGCAACTAAAAACCGGTTTCACTAAGTTAGAAGTGTTTGAAAACCCGGGTGGGAACAATGGGGATAGTGAGACATACTCAACTTTGTGAAACAACACTGTGATGAATCGGTTTGTCAACTAAAATCTGATTTCACTTAGAACTGTTTGTAAAACCATGTGGGGCCTATGAGAATAGTTCCATATACACAGCTCTGTGAAACAACACTATGGGGAAACCATATTTCAACTAATATCTCATTTCGTTAAGTTAAACTTGTTTGAAACACTTGTGGGGCCTAGGAAGATAGGGCCATATACTAAAGGCTGTCAAACAACATTGAGGGAAATCCATGTTTTAACTAACATCATGTTTCACTAAGTCACTAGTGTTTTAAAACCCCTGCAGGGAACTATGAGAAAACTGCCATACACTAAACTGTGTGAAAAAAAAACATAAACAATCTTTGAGCTACTGTCTGGTTTGAAAAATATAGAAGAGTTTAAAACCCATTGCAGGGCATAGATGGAAAGGGCCATATACTCTGAAACAACATTGTGATGTAACCGTCTTACAATTAACACCTCGATTCTGTAAGTGAGAAGCCATTGAAATCCTAAGCGGGTACTACCCAGAAAGTGTCATAGGCTCAACTCTGTAAAACAACACTATGGTGAAACATTCGTTCAAATATCATCTGCGATCACAAGTTAAAAATGTTAGAAAACCTATCTTGAGCTTGAACGGAAAGTATCTTACAAAGAAGTGTTTGAAAAGCATGCGGGAACTAAAACAAAAGAGCGATATACTCTGCCAAGAGACACTGTGGAGAAACAATATTTCTCTTAAAATCTGGTTTCAAAAAATTACAAGTCTATCAAAAGACACCCGCAAGAGTACAAGCGTAGTGCCATACACTCAAAACTCTGAAACAACAATGTGAGGAAGCCGACGTTCAAGTAACATCTGGTTTCACAAAGGAGTGTTTGAAAAACCATGTGGAGCCTAAGAGAATCGTTCGTACACTCAATTCAGTGAAACAAAACTGAGGGGTAACATTCCACTGTCAACTTGTTTCTTTAAGTTAGAAAGGATAGAAAAACTCTGTGAGTCCTAAGAAAAAGTTCTTTAGACACCACATTACAAAACAAAATTGAAGTGAAACCATCGTTCAAGTGTCGCCTTGACTCAGGAAGTTAGAAGTGTCTGAAAACCTGTGTGAGGCTTCAGCAAGAAGTGCACTTCGGGGAAACCAACTTTCGACTAACATCCCGTCTCACTGAGTTCGGAGTGTTTGAAATCGTATGCGGGGACGATGCAGAAAGTTCCATGAGTTCCACTCTGTCAGGCGGCACGTTGGGGAAACCATCTTTCAACTAACATCTTGTATCCCTCAGTGAGAAGTGTTTGAAGACCTATGCGGAGAAACATACGGAGGGTGACGCGCACCAGCCACTGGGAAAGAATCCTGTGGAGAACTCATCTTTCAATGAGCATCATGTTTCACTAAGGTGGAAGTGTCGCAACCCACCCCCCCCCCACCCCACCCCCCGACCCTCCCGCCCCCGCGGGGCCTATGCCGAAAGTGCCATAAACTCAACCCTGTGAAACTGCACTTTGGGGGCAACCATCTTTCAACTAACATGTTGCATCAACAAGTTAAAAGTGTTTGAAAACCTATGCGGGGAACGATGTGGAAAGTGGCATGATTTCGAAACTCTGAAAGCATACTGCAGAGAAACCATCTCTCAACGAACATGTTGTTTGACTAAGTTAGAAGAGTTTGAAAACGTATGCGGACGTATCAGGTAGGTGTTGTCTAGTCTTTGTTTCAATAAGAAGTGTTTGAAAACCCACGCAGGGCTTATGCAGAAATGCTTGAACGCAACTCTGTGAAACAATAGTGTGGTGATAGCATCTTTCAACTAATGTCTCATTTCACAAAGTTAGAATAGTTTTAAAATCTATGCAGAACCTACATGAAAAGTCCCATATACCCAACTCTGTGAAACAAAATGGTGGCAAAGAGTCTTTCACCTAACATTTGGTTTCAGGAAATGAGAACTGCTTGAAAATCTATGGGAAGCCTACAGGGTAAGGTCCATAAACTCAACTCTGTGAAACCACACTGTGGTGAAATCGTCTTTCAAGTAACATCTATCTGATTTCAGAAAATGAGAAGTGTTTGAAAATCCATGCAGGGTCTGGGAGGAATGGGGATCTATATTCAACTCTGTGAAACAACACAGTGGGGAAACCGTCTTTCAACTTAAAACTGGTTTCACGAAGTTAGAAGTGTTTGAAACACCATGCGGAGCGTATGAGGATAGTGCCACATACTCAGCTCTGTGAAACAACGCTATGAGGAAGCCATCTTTCAACTAAAATCTCATTCTAGGAAGTTAGACTTGTTTCAAAAGCAATGTAGGGCCTATGCATAAAGTGCCATACACCCAACTCTGTCAGACAGCACTGGGTTATCCATCTTTGAACTAACATTGTGCTTCATTAGTTAATATAGTGCTTTAAAACTTATTGGGGGAACTATGGGGGCAGTTCCATACACTCAACTCTGTGAAACAAAAACCTGGTGAGACCATCTTTGAACTACTGTCAGATTTCAAAAATTGAGAGGTGTTTGAAAACCCATGCAGGGCCTAGGTAGAAGGAGCCATATATCCTCAACTCTGAAACAACACTGTGAGGTAACCATCATTCAATTAACACCTTGTTTCACTGAGAAGAGTTTGAAAACCTATGCTGGTTTTACACAAAAAAGTGCCATAAACTCAAATCTGCCAAAGAAAAATGTGGGGAAATAGTCTTCCGCCTAACATCTGGTTTCAGGAAGTGAAAACTGAAAACCTATGTGGGGCCTACAGAGTTAGGGCCATATGTGAAATCACTCTATGGTGAAAACGTCTTGCAAATAACATTTATCTTATTTCAGAAATTGAGAAGTGCTTGAAAACCCATGCAGGGCCTAGGTGGAAGGGAAAATATCCTCAAATCTGAAACACTGTGAGGTAGCCATCTTTCAATTAACACCTTGTTTACTGAGAAGTGTTTGAAAACCTATGCAGCTTCTACACAGAAAGTGCCACATGCTCAAATCTGTAAAACAACACTGTGGTGAAACCGTCTTTCAAATAACATCTGGGTTCACTTGTGGGAAGTGTTTCAAAAACAATGGGGGCTTATGCGGAAAATGCCATACATAAAACTTGGTCAAGCAGCTTTTGGGGAAACCATCATCTTGTTTCACCAATGTAGAAAGGTTTGAAAAACTTTACTAAGAGTGATGAGGAAAGTGACAAATTCCCGACTCTGTGAAAATATATACCATGGAGCAAGCATCTTTCAACTCACATCTTGTTTCTCTAAGTTCAAAGTGTTTGAAATCCTATGAAAGGTCTAACAGCAATGTGCCATATACCCAACTGTGTAAATAAACATAAGTGTGGTGAAATGATCTTTCAACTAATATCTGGTTTACTCAGTTACAACTGTTTGAAAACACATGCGGGTCCTAGGTGGATAGTGCCATACACTCAATGAAACAACACTGTGGTGAAACCCACTCTCAACTAACTTCTCATTGCACAGAGTTACAAACGTTTGCAAACCTAAGTGGAGCCTACACGGAAAGTGCCATATACTCAAGTCCATGAAATAACACTGTGGGGAAACCATCTTTCAAATAACATCTGGTTTCCCTAAGAAGCATTTGAAAACCCACGTGGAGCCTATGCAGAAAGTTCATGATACTCAAATCTATCAGGCAGAACTTTAAGAAAACTATGTTTTAATTAACCTCTTGTTTTACTAAGTTACAAGTATTTGAAAACCATTCAGTCATACAACAAAAGAGCCATATCCCTAACTTTAGGAAATACCATGGGGATCCCATCTTTCCACTAACAGCTCATTTCACAATATTAGAGATGTTAGTAAACCCATTCAGGGCCTACACGGAAAGTGCCATATACTGACCTCTGTGAAAACAGAGTGGTGAAACAATCTTTCAACTAATATTTGGTTTCATTGAGTTAAAATTGAAAACTTTGCGGGACCCGTGAGAAAAGCACAATGTATTAACCCTGTGACAGAAGACTGAGGGGAAACCATATTCCAACTAAAATGTTTCATTGTTACAAGTGTGTGAAAAGCATCCAGAGACTACAAAGTGCCATACACTCAACTTTGTGACCCAACACTGTGGGGAAACCATCTTTCAACTAACATCTTGTTTCCCAAAAGTGGTGTTTGAAGACCCATGTAGAATCTGCGTCAAAAGTGCGAGGTAGTCAACTCCTTTAAACAGCACTGTGGGGAATACATGTTTCAACTATCTTCTAATTTCACTTAGGAGTGTTGGAAAACCTATGAAATTTCTATGCAGAAAGTGACAAAGACTCAAATATGTAAAACAACACTGTGGTGAAACCATCTTTCAAATATATCTGGGTTCACTGGTTAGGAGTATTTGAAAACTTATGCGGAGCCTACATGGAAAGTATCTTGCACTCACTCTGTCAAGCAACACACTGGGGAAGCTGTCCTTCAATTAATACCTTATTTCACTAAATTAGATGTGTTTGAAAACCATGCGGGGCCTACAATGAAACTGCCATATACTCACCTCTGTGAAACAACACTCTGGGGAAACAATCTTTCTCCTCGCATCTGGTTTCAATAAGTTACAATTGTACGAAAGAACTCCCGAAGGCCTACGGGCATAGTACCTGATACCTAACTTTGTGAAACAACACTGTGGGGAAAACGTATTGCAACTAAAAACCGGTTTCACTAAGTTAGAAGTGTTTGAAAACCCGGGTGGGAACAATGGGGATAGTGAGACATACTCAACTTTGTGAAACAACACTGTGATGAATCGGTTTGTCAACTAAAATCTGATTTCACTTAGAACTGTTTGTAAAACCATGTGGGGCCTATGAGAATAGTTCCATATACACAGCTCTGTGAAACAACACTATGGGGAAACCATATTTCAACTAATATCTCATTTCGTTAAGTTAAACTTGTTTGAAACACTTGTGGGGCCTAGGAAGATAGGGCCATATACTAAAGGCTGTCAAACAACATTGAGGGAAATCCATGTTTTAACTAACATCATGTTTCACTAAGTCACTAGTGTTTTAAAACCCCTGCAGGGAACTATGAGAAAACTGCCATACACTAAACTGTGTGAAAAAAAACATAAACAATCTTTGAGCTACTGTCTGGTTTGAAAAATATAGAAGAGTTTAAAACCCATTGCAGGGCATAGATGGAAAGGGCCATATACTCTGAAACAACATTGTGATGTAACCGTCTTACAATTAACACCTCGATTCTGTAAGTGAGAAGCCATTGAAATCCTAAGCGGGTACTACCCAGAAAGTGTCATAGGCTCAACTCTGTAAAACAACACTATGGTGAAACATTCGTTCAAATATCATCTGCGATCACAAGTTAAAAATGTTAGAAAACCTATCTTGAGCTTGAACGGAAAGTATCTTACAAAGAAGTGTTTGAAAAGCATGCGGGAACTAAAACAAAAGAGCGATATACTCTGCCAAGAGACACTGTGGAGAAACAATATTTCTCTTAAAATCTGGTTTCAAAAAATTACAAGTCTATCAAAAGACACCCGCAAGAGTACAAGCGTAGTGCCATACACTCAAAACTCTGAAACAACAATGTGAGGAAGCCGACGTTCAAGTAACATCTGGTTTCACAAAGGAGTGTTTGAAAAACCATGTGGAGCCTAAGAGAATCGTTCGTACACTCAATTCAGTGAAACAAAACTGAGGGGTAACATTCCACTGTCAACTTGTTTCTTTAAGTTAGAAAGGATAGAAAAACTCTGTGAGTCCTAAGAAAAAGTTCTTTAGACACCACATTACAAAACAAAATTGAAGTGAAACCATCGTTCAAGTGTCGCCTTGACTCAGGAAGTTAGAAGTGTCTGAAAACCTGTGTGAGGCTTCAGCAAGAAGTGCACTTCGGGGAAACCAACTTTCGACTAACATCCCGTCTCACTGAGTTCGGAGTGTTTGAAATCGTATGCGGGGACGATGCAGAAAGTTCCATGAGTTCCACTCTGTCAGGCGGCACGTTGGGGAAACCATCTTTCAACTAACATCTTGTATCCCTCAGTGAGAAGTGTTTGAAGACCTATGCGGAGAAACATACGGAGGGTGACGCGCACCAGCCACTGGGAAAGAATCCTGTGGAGAACTCATCTTTCAATGAGCATCATGTTTCACTAAGGTGGAAGTGTCGCAACCCACCCCCCCCACCCCACCCCCCGACCCTCCCGCCCCCGCGGGGCCTATGCCGAAAGTGCCATAAACTCAACCCTGTGAAACTGCACTTTGGGGGCAACCATCTTTCAACTAACATGTTGCATCAACAAGTTAAAAGTGTTTGAAAACCTATGCGGGGAACGATGTGGAAAGTGGCATGATTTCGAAACTCTGAAAGCATACTGCAGAGAAACCATCTCTCAACGAACATGTTGTTTGACTAAGTTAGAAGAGTTTGAAAACGTATGCGGACGTATCAGGTAGGTGTTGTCTAGTCTTTGTTTCAATAAGAAGTGTTTGAAAACCCACGCAGGGCTTATGCAGAAATGCTTGAACGCAACTCTGTGAAACAATAGTGTGGTGATAGCATCTTTCAACTAATGTCTCATTTCACAAAGTTAGAATAGTTTTAAAATCTATGCAGAACCTACATGAAAAGTCCCATATACCCAACTCTGTGAAACAAAATGGTGGCAAAGAGTCTTTCACCTAACATTTGGTTTCAGGAAATGAGAACTGCTTGAAAATCTATGGGAAGCCTACAGGGTAAGGTCCATAAACTCAACTCTGTGAAACCACACTGTGGTGAAATCGTCTTTCAAGTAACATCTATCTGATTTCAGAAAATGAGAAGTGTTTGAAAATCCATGCAGGGTCTGGGAGGAATGGGGATCTATATTCAACTCTGTGAAACAACACAGTGGGGAAACCGTCTTTCAACTTAAAACTGGTTTCACGAAGTTAGAAGTGTTTGAAACACCATGCGGAGCGTATGAGGATAGTGCCACATACTCAGCTCTGTGAAACAACGCTATGAGGAAGCCATCTTTCAACTAAAATCTCATTCTAGGAAGTTAGACTTGTTTCAAAAGCAATGTAGGGCCTATGCATAAAGTGCCATACACCCAACTCTGTCAGACAGCACTGGGTTATCCATCTTTGAACTAACACTGTGCTTCATTAGTTAATATAGTGCTTTAAAACTTATTGGGGGAACTATGTGGGCAGTTCCATACACTCAACTCTGTGAAACAAAAACCTGGTGAGACCATCTTTGAACTACTGTCAGATTTCAAAAATTGAGAGGTGTTTGAAAACCCATGCAGGGCCTAGGTAGAAGGAGCCATATATCCTCAACTCTGAAACAACACTGTGAGGTAACCATCATTCAATTAACACCTTGTTTCACTGAGAAGAGTTTGAAAACCTATGCTGGTTTTACACAAAAAAGTGCCATAAACTCAAATCTGCCAAAGAAAAATGTGGGGAAATAGTCTTCCGCCTAACATCTGGTTTCAGGAAGTGAAAACTGAAAACCTATGTGGGGCCTACAGAGTTAGGGCCATATGTGAAATCACTCTATGGTGAAAACGTCTTGCAAATAACATTTATCTTATTTCAGAAATTGAGAAGTGCTTGAAAACCCATGCAGGGCCTAGGTGGAAGGGAAAATATCCTCAAATCTGAAACACTGTGAGGTAGCCATCTTTCAATTAACACCTTGTTTACTGAGAAGTGTTTGAAAACCTATGCAGCTTCTACACAGAAAGTGCCACATGCTCAAATCTGTAAAACAACACTGTGGTGAAACCGTCTTTCAAATAACATCTGGGTTCACTTGTGGGAAGTGTTTCAAAAACAATGGGGGCTTATGCGGAAAATGCCATACATAAAACTTGGTCAAGCAGCTTTTGGGGAAACCATCATCTTGTTTCACCAATGTAGAAAGGTTTGAAAAACTTTACTAAGAGTGATGAGGAAAGTGACAAATTCCCGACTCTGTGAAAATATATACCATGGAGCAAGCATCTTTCAACTCACATCTTGTTTCTCTAAGTTCAAAGTGTTTGAAATCCTATGAAAGGTCTAACAGCAATGTGCCATATACCCAACTGTGTAAATAAACATAAGTGTGGTGAAATGATCTTTCAACTAATATCTGGTTTACTCAGTTACAACTGTTTGAAAACACATGCGGGTCCTAGGTGGATAGTGCCATACACTCAATGAAACAACACTGTGGTGAAACCCACTCTCAACTAACTTCTCATTGCACAGAGTTACAAACGTTTGCAAACCTAAGTGGAGCCTACACGGAAAGTGCCATATACTCAAGTCCATGAAATAACACTGTGGGGAAACCATCTTTCAAATAACATCTGGTTTCCCTAAGAAGCATTTGAAAACCCACGTGGAGCCTATGCAGAAAGTTCATGATACTCAAATCTATCAGGCAGAACTTTAAGAAAACTATGTTTTAATTAACCTCTTGTTTTACTAAGTTACAAGTATTTGAAAACCATTCAGTCATACAACAAAAGAGCCATATCCCTAACTTTAGGAAATACCATGGGGATCCCATCTTTCCACTAACAGCTCATTTCACAATATTAGAGATGTTAGTAAACCCATTCAGGGCCTACACGGAAAGTGCCATATACTGACCTCTGTGAAAACAGAGTGGTGAAACAATCTTTCAACTAATATTTGGTTTCATTGAGTTAAAATTGAAAACTTTGCGGGACCCGTGAGAAAAGCACAATGTATTAACCCTGTGACAGAAGACTGAGGGGAAACCATATTCCAACTAAAATGTTTCATTGTTACAAGTGTGTGAAAAGCATCCAGAGACTACAAAGTGCCATACACTCAACTTTGTGACCCAACACTGTGGGGAAACCATCTTTCAACTAACATCTTGTTTCCCAAAAGTGGTGTTTGAAGACCCATGTAGAATCTGCGTCAAAAGTGCGAGGTAGTCAACTCCTTTAAACAGCACTGTGGGGAATACATGTTTCAACTATCTTCTAATTTCACTTAGGAGTGTTGGAAAACCTATGAAATTTCTATGCAGAAAGTGACAAAGACTCAAATATGTAAAACAACACTGTGGTGAAACCATCTTTCAAATATATCTGGGTTCACTGGTTAGGAGTATTTGAAAACTTATGCGGAGCCTACATGGAAAGTATCTTGCACTCACTCTGTCAAGCAACACACTGGGGAAGCTGTCCTTCAATTAATACCTTATTTCACTAAATTAGATGTGTTTGAAAACCATGCGGGGCCTACAATGAAACTGCCATATACTCACCTCTGTGAAACAACACTCTGGGGAAACAATCTTTCTCCTCGCATCTGGTTTCAATAAGTTACAATTGTACGAAAGAACTCCCGAAGGCCTACGGGCATAGTACCTGATACCTAACTTTGTGAAACAACACTGTGGGGAAAACGTATTGCAACTAAAAACCGGTTTCACTAAGTTAGAAGTGTTTGAAAACCCGGGTGGGAACAATGGGGATAGTGAGACATACTCAACTTTGTGAAACAACACTGTGATGAATCGGTTTGTCAACTAAAATCTGATTTCACTTAGAACTGTTTGTAAAACCATGTGGGGCCTATGAGAATAGTTCCATATACACAGCTCTGTGAAACAACACTATGGGGAAACCATATTTCAACTAATATCTCATTTCGTTAAGTTAAACTTGTTTGAAACACTTGTGGGGCCTAGGAAGATAGGGCCATATACTAAAGGCTGTCAAACAACATTGAGGGAAATCCATGTTTTAACTAACATCATGTTTCACTAAGTCACTAGTGTTTTAAAACCCCTGCAGGGAACTATGAGAAAACTGCCATACACTAAACTGTGTGAAAAAAAACATAAACAATCTTTGAGCTACTGTCTGGTTTGAAAAATATAGAAGAGTTTAAAACCCATTGCAGGGCATAGATGGAAAGGGCCATATACTCTGAAACAACATTGTGATGTAACCGTCTTACAATTAACACCTCGATTCTGTAAGTGAGAAGCCATTGAAATCCTAAGCGGGTACTACCCAGAAAGTGTCATAGGCTCAACTCTGTAAAACAACACTATGGTGAAACATTCGTTCAAATATCATCTGCGATCACAAGTTAAAAATGTTAGAAAACCTATCTTGAGCTTGAACGGAAAGTATCTTACAAAGAAGTGTTTGAAAAGCATGCGGGAACTAAAACAAAAGAGCGATATACTCTGCCAAGAGACACTGTGGAGAAACAATATTTCTCTTAAAATCTGGTTTCAAAAAATTACAAGTCTATCAAAAGACACCCGCAAGAGTACAAGCGTAGTGCCATACACTCAAAACTCTGAAACAACAATGTGAGGAAGCCGACGTTCAAGTAACATCTGGTTTCACAAAGGAGTGTTTGAAAAACCATGTGGAGCCTAAGAGAATCGTTCGTACACTCAATTCAGTGAAACAAAACTGAGGGGTAACATTCCACTGTCAACTTGTTTCTTTAAGTTAGAAAGGATAGAAAAACTCTGTGAGTCCTAAGAAAAAGTTCTTTAGACACCACATTACAAAACAAAATTGAAGTGAAACCATCGTTCAAGTGTCGCCTTGACTCAGGAAGTTAGAAGTGTCTGAAAACCTGTGTGAGGCTTCAGCAAGAAGTGCACTTCGGGGAAACCAACTTTCGACTAACATCCCGTCTCACTGAGTTCGGAGTGTTTGAAATCGTATGCGGGGACGATGCAGAAAGTTCCATGAGTTCCACTCTGTCAGGCGGCACGTTGGGGAAACCATCTTTCAACTAACATCTTGTATCCCTCAGTGAGAAGTGTTTGAAGACCTATGCGGAGAAACATACGGAGGGTGACGCGCACCAGCCACTGGGAAAGAATCCTGTGGAGAACTCATCTTTCAATGAGCATCATGTTTCACTAAGGTGGAAGTGTCGCAACCCACCCCCCCCCCCCACCCCACCCCCCGACCCTCCCGCCCCCGCGGGGCCTATGCCGAAAGTGCCATAAACTCAACCCTGTGAAACTGCACTTTGGGGGCAACCTTCTTTCAACTAACATGTTGCATCAACAAGTTAAAAGTGTTTGAAAACCTATGCGGGGAACGATGTGGAAAGTGGCATGATTTCGAAACTCTGAAAGCATACTGCAGAGAAACCATCTCTCAACGAACATGTTGTTTGACTAAGTTAGAAGAGTTTGAAAACGTATGCGGACGTATCAGGTAGGTGTTGTCTAGTCTTTGTTTCAATAAGAAGTGTTTGAAAACCCACGCAGGGCTTATGCAGAAATGCTTGAACGCAACTCTGTGAAACAATAGTGTGGTGATAGCATCTTTCAACTAATGTCTCATTTCACAAAGTTAGAATAGTTTTAAAATCTATGCAGAACCTACATGAAAAGTCCCATATACCCAACTCTGTGAAACAAAATGGTGGCAAAGAGTCTTTCACCTAACATTTGGTTTCAGGAAATGAGAACTGCTTGAAAATCTATGGGAAGCCTACAGGGTAAGGTCCATAAACTCAACTCTGTGAAACCACACTGTGGTGAAATCGTCTTTCAAGTAACATCTATCTGATTTCAGAAAATGAGAAGTGTTTGAAAATCCATGCAGGGTCTGGGAGGAATGGGGATCTATATTCAACTCTGTGAAACAACACAGTGGGGAAACCGTCTTTCAACTTAAAACTGGTTTCACGAAGTTAGAAGTGTTTGAAACACCATGCGGAGCGTATGAGGATAGTGCCACATACTCAGCTCTGTGAAACAACACTATGAGGAAGCCATCTTTCAACTAAAATCTCATTCTAGGAAGTTAGACTTGTTTCAAAAGCAATGTAGGGCCTATGCATAAAGTGCCATACACCCAACTCTGTCAGACAGCACTGGGTTATCCATCTTTGAACTAACATTGTGCTTCATTAGTTAATATAGTGCTTTAAAACTTATTGGGGGAACTATGTGGGCAGTTCCATACACTCAACTCTGTGAAACAAAAACCTGGTGAGACCATCTTTGAACTACTGTCAGATTTCAAAAATTGAGAGGTGTTTGAAAACCCATGCAGGGCCTAGGTAGAAGGAGCCATATATCCTCAACTCTGAAACAACACTGTGAGGTAACCATCATTCAATTAACACCTTGTTTCACTGAGAAGAGTTTGAAAACCTATGCTGGTTTTACACAAAAAAGTGCCATAAACTCAAATCTGCCAAAGAAAAATGTGGGGAAATAGTCTTCCGCCTAACATCTGGTTTCAGGAAGTGAAAACTGAAAACCTATGTGGGGCCTACAGAGTTAGGGCCATATGTGAAATCACTCTATGGTGAAAACGTCTTGCAAATAACATTTATCTTATTTCAGAAATTGAGAAGTGCTTGAAAACCCATGCAGGGCCTAGGTGGAAGGGAAGATATCCTCAAATCTGAAACACTGTGAGGTAGCCATCTTTCAATTAACACCTTGTTTACTGAGAAGTGTTTGAAAACCTATGCAGCTTCTACACAGAAAGTGCCACATGCTCAAATCTGTAAAACAACACTGTGGTGAAACCGTCTTTCAAATAACATCTGGGTTCACTTGTGGGAAGTGTTTCAAAAACAATGGGGGCTTATGCGGAAAATGCCATATATAAAACTTGGTCAAGCAGCTTTTGGGGAAACCATCATCTTGTTTCACCAATGTAGAAAGGTTTGAAAAACTTTACTAAGAGTGATGAGGAAAGTGACAAATTCCCGACTCTGTGAAAATATATACCATGGAGCAAGCATCTTTCAACTCACATCTTGTTTCTCTAAGTTCAAAGTGTTTGAAATCCTATGAAAGGTCTAACAGCAATGTGCCATATACCCAACTGTGTAAATAAACATAAGTGTGGTGAAATGATCTTTCAACTAATATCTGGTTTACTCAGTTACAACTGTTTGAAAACACATGCGGGTCCTAGGTGGATAGTGCCATACACTCAATGAAACAACACTGTGGTGAAACCCACTCTCAACTAACTTCTCATTGCACAGAGTTACAAACGTTTGCAAACCTAAGTGGAGCCTACACGGAAAGTGCCATATACTCAAGTCCATGAAATAACACTGTGGGGAAACCATCTTTCAAATAACATCTGGTTTCCCTAAGAAGCATTTGAAAACCCACGTGGAGCCTATGCAGAAAGTTCATGATACTCAAATCTATCAGGCAGAACTTTAAGAAAACTATGTTTTAATTAACCTCTTGTTTTACTAAGTTACAAGTATTTGAAAACCATTCAGTCATACAACAAAAGAGCCATATCCCTAACTTTAGGAAATACCATGGGGATCCCATCTTTCCACTAACAGCTCATTTCACAATATTAGAGATGTTAGTAAACCCATTCAGGGCCTACACGGAAAGTGCCATATACTGACCTCTGTGAAAACAGAGTGGTGAAACAATCTTTCAACTAATATTTGGTTTCATTGAGTTAAAATTGAAAACTTTGCGGGACCCGTGAGAAAAGCACAATGTATTAACCCTGTGACAGAAGACTGAGGGGAAACCATATTCCAACTAAAATGTTTCATTGTTACAAGTGTGTGAAAAGCATCCAGAGACTACAAAGTGCCATACACTCAACTTTGTGACCCAACACTGTGGGGAAACCATCTTTCAACTAACATCTTGTTTCCCAAAAGTGGTGTTTGAAGACCCATGTAGAATCTGCGTCAAAAGTGCGAGGTAGTCAACTCCTTTAAACAGCACTGTGGGGAATACATGTTTCAACTATCTTCTAATTTCACTTAGGAGTGTTGGAAAACCTATGAAATTTCTATGCAGAAAGTGACAAAGACTCAAATATGTAAAACAACACTGTGGTGAAACCATCTTTCAAATATATCTGGGTTCACTGGTTAGGAGTATTTGAAAACTTATGCGGAGCCTACATGGAAAGTATCTTGCACTCACTCTGTCAAGCAACACACTGGGGAAGCTGTCCTTCAATTAATACCTTATTTCACTAAATTAGATGTGTTTGAAAACCATGCGGGGCCTACAATGAAACTGCCATATACTCACCTCTGTGAAACAACACTCTGGGGAAACAATCTTTCTCCTCGCATCTGGTTTCAATAAGTTACAATTGTACGAAAGAACTCCCGAAGGCCTACGGGCATAGTACCTGATACCTAACTTTGTGAAACAACACTGTGGGGAAAACGTATTGCAACTAAAAACCGGTTTCACTAAGTTAGAAGTGTTTGAAAACCCGGGTGGGAACAATGGGGATAGTGAGACATACTCAACTTTGTGAAACAACACTGTGATGAATCGGTTTGTCAACTAAAATCTGATTTCACTTAGAACTGTTTGTAAAACCATGTGGGGCCTATGAGAATAGTTCCATATACACAGCTCTGTGAAACAACACTATGGGGAAACCATATTTCAACTAATATCTCATTTCGTTAAGTTAAACTTGTTTGAAACACTTGTGGGGCCTAGGAAGATAGGGCCATATACTAAAGGCTGTCAAACAACATTGAGGGAAATCCATGTTTTAACTAACATCATGTTTCACTAAGTCACTAGTGTTTTAAAACCCCTGCAGGGAACTATGAGAAAACTGCCATACACTAAACTGTGTGAAAAAAAACATAAACAATCTTTGAGCTACTGTCTGGTTTGAAAAATATAGAAGAGTTTAAAACCCATTGCAGGGCATAGATGGAAAGGGCCATATACTCTGAAACAACATTGTGATGTAACCGTCTTACAATTAACACCTTGATTCTGTAAGTGAGAAGCCATTGAAATCCTAAGCGGGTACTACCCAGAAAGTGTCATAGGCTCAACTCTGTAAAACAACACTATGGTGAAACATTCGTTCAAATATCATCTGCGATCACAAGTTAAAAATGTTAGAAAACCTATCTTGAGCTTGAACGGAAAGTATCTTACAAAGAAGTGTTTGAAAAGCATGCGGGAACTAAAACAAAAGAGCGATATACTCTGCCAAGAGACACTGTGGAGAAACAATATTTCTCTTAAAATCTGGTTTCAAAAAATTACAAGTCTATCAAAAGACACCCGCAAGAGTACAAGCGTAGTGCCATACACTCAAAACTCTGAAACAACAATGTGAGGAAGCCGACGTTCAAGTAACATCTGGTTTCACAAAGGAGTGTTTGAAAAACCATGTGGAGCCTAAGAGAATCGTTCGTACACTCAATTCAGTGAAACAAAACTGAGGGGTAACATTCAACTGTCAACTTGTTTCTTTAAGTTAGAAAGGATAGAAAAACTCTGTGAGTCCTAAGAAAAAGTTCTTTAGACACCACATTACAAAACAAAATTGAAGTGAAACCATCGTTCAAGTGTCGCCTTGACTCAGGAAGTTAGAAGTGTCTGAAAACCTGTGTGAGGCTTCAGCAAGAAGTGCACTTCGGGGAAACCAACTTTCGACTAACATCCCGTCTCACTGAGTTCGGAGTGTTTGAAATCGTATGCGGGGACGATGCAGAAAGTTCCATGAGTTCCACTCTGTCAGGCGGCACGTTGGGGAAACCATCTTTCAACTAACATCTTGTATCCCTCAGTGAGAAGTGTTTGAAAACCTATGCGGAGAAACATACGGAGGGTGACGCGCACCAGCCACTGGGAAAGAATCCTGTGGAGAACTCATCTTTCAATGAGCATCATGTTTCACTAAGGTGGAAGTGTCGCAACCCACCCCCCCCCACCCCACCCCCCGACCCTCCCGCCCCCGCGGGGCCTATGCCGAAAGTGCCATAAACTCAACCCTGTGAAACTGCACTTTGGGGGCAACCATCTTTCAACTAACATGTTGCATCAACAAGTTAAAAGTGTTTGAAAACCTATGCGGGGAACGATGTGGAAAGTGGCATGATTTCGAAACTCTGAAAGCATACTGCAGAGAAACCATCTCTCAACGAACATGTTGTTTGACTAAGTTAGAAGAGTTTGAAAACGTATGCGGACGTATCAGGTAGGTGTTGTCTAGTCTTTGTTTCAATAAGAAGTGTTTGAAAACCCACGCAGGGCTTATGCAGAAATGCTTGAACGCAACTCTGTGAAACAATAGTGTGGTGATAGCATCTTTCAACTAATGTCTCATTTCACAAAGTTAGAATAGTTTTAAAATCTACGCAGAACCTACATGAAAAGTCCCATATACCCAACTCTGTGAAACAAAATGGTGGCAAAGAGTCTTTCACCTAACATTTGGTTTCAGGAAATGAGAACTGCTTGAAAATCTATGGGAAGCCTACAGGGTAAGGTCCATAAACTCAACTCTGTGAAACCACACTGTGGTGAAATCGTCTTTCAAGTAACATCTATCTGATTTCAGAAAATGAGAAGTGTTTGAAAATCCATGCAGGGTCTGGGAGGAATGGGGATCTATATTCAACTCTGTGAAACAACACAGTGGGGAAACCGTCTTTCAACTTAAAACTGGTTTCAGGAAGTTAGAAGTGTTTGAAACACCATGCGGAGCGTATGAGGATAGTGCCACATACTCAGCTCTGTGAAACAACACTATGAGGAAGCCATCTTTCAACTAAAATCTCATTCTAGGAAGTTAGACTTGTTTCAAAAGCAATGTAGGGCCTATGCATAAAGTGCCATACACCCAACTCTGTCAGACAGCACTGGGTTATCCATCTTTGAACTAACATTGTGCTTCATTAGTTAATATAGTGCTTTAAAACTTATTGGGGGAACTATGTGGGCAGTTCCATACACTCAACTCTGTGAAACAAAAACCTGGTGAGACCATCTTTGAACTACTGTCAGATTTCAAAAATTGAGAGGTGTTTGAAAACCCATGCAGGGCCTAGGTAGAAGGTGCCATATATCCTCAACTCTGAAACAACACTGTGAGGTAACCATCATTCAATTAACACCTTGTTTCACTGAGAAGAGTTTGAAAACCTATGCTGGTTTTACACAAAAAAGTGCCATAAACTCAAATCTGCCAAAGAAAAATGTGGGGAAATAGTCTTCCGCCTAACATCTGGTTTCAGGAAGTGAAAACTGAAAACCTATGTGGGGCCTACAGAGTTAGGGCCATATGTGAAATCACTCTATGGTGAAAACGTCTTGCAAATAACATTTATCTTATTTCAGAAATTGAGAAGTGCTTGAAAACCCATGCAGGGCCAAGGTGGAAGGGAAGATATCCTCAAATCTGAAACACTGTGAGGTAGCCATCTTTCAATTAACACCTTGTTTACTGAGAAGTGTTTGAAAACCTATGCAGCTTCTACACAGAAAGTGCCACATGCTCAAATCTGTAAAACAACACTGTGGTGAAACCGTCTTTCAAATAACATCTGGGTTCACTTGTGGGAAGTGTTTCAAAAACAATGGGGGCTTATGCGGAAAATGCCATATATAAAACTTGGTCAAGCAGCTTTTGGGGAAACCATCATCTTGTTTCACCAATGTAGAAAGGTTTGAAAAACTTTACTAAGAGTGATGAGGAAAGTGACAAATTCCCGACTCTGTGAAAATATATACCATGGAGCAAGCATCTTTCAACTCACATCTTGTTTCTCTAAGTTCAAAGTGTTTGAAATCCTATGAAAGGTCTAACAGCAATGTGCCATATACCCAACTGTGTAAATAAACATAAGTGTGGTGAAATGATCTTTCAACTAATATCTGGTTTACTCAGTTACAACTGTTTGAAAACACATGCGGGTCCTAGGTGGATAGTGCCATACACTCAATGAAACAACACTGTGGTGAAACCCACTCTCAACTAACTTCTCATTGCACAGAGTTACAAACGTTTGCAAACCTAAGTGGAGCCTACACGGAAAGTGCCATATACTCAAGTCCATGAAATAACACTGTGGGGAAACCATCTTTCAAATAACATCTGGTTTCCCTAAGAAGCATTTGAAAACCCACGTGGAGCCTATGCAGAAAGTTCATGATACTCAAATCTATCAGGCAGAACTTTAAGAAAACTATGTTTTAATTAACCTCTTGTTTTACTAAGTTACAAGTATTTGAAAACCATTCAGTCATACAACAAAAGAGCCATATCCCTAACTTTAGGAAATACCATGGGGATCCCATCTTTCCACTAACAGCTCATTTCACAATATTAGAGATGTTAGTAAACCCATTCAGGGCCTACACGGAAAGTGCCATATACTGACCTCTGTGAAAACAGAGTGGTGAAACAATCTTTCAACTAATATTTGGTTTCATTGAGTTAAAATTGAAAACTTTGCGGGACCCGTGAGAAAAGCACAATGTATTAACCCTGTGACAGAAGACTGAGGGGAAACCATATTCCAACTAAAATGTTTCATTGTTACAAGTGTGTGAAAAGCATCCAGAGACTACAAAGTGCCATACACTCAACTTTGTGACCCAACACTGTGGGGAAACCATCTTTCAACTAACATCTTGTTTCCCCAAAATGGTGTTTGAAGACCCATGTAGAATCTGCGTCAAAAGTGCGAGGTAGTCAACTCCTTTAAACAGCACTGTGGGGAATACATGTTTCAACTATCTTCTAATTTCACTTAGGAGTGTTGGAAAACCTATGAAATTTCTATGCAGAAAGTGACAAAGACTCAAATATGTAAAACAACACTGTGGTGAAACCATCTTTCAAATATATCTGGGTTCACTGGTTAGGAGTATTTGAAAACTTATGCGGAGCCTACATGGAAAGTATCTTGCACTCACTCTGTCAAGCAACACACTGGGGAAGCTGTCCTTCAATTAATACCTTATTTCACTAAATTAGATGTGTTTGAAAACCATGCGGGGCCTACAATGAAACTGCCATATACTCACCTCTGTGAAACAACACTCTGGGGAAACAATCTTTCTCCTCGCATCTGGTTTCAATAAGTTACAATTGTACGAAAGAACTCCCGAAGGCCTACGGGCATAGTACCTGATACCTAACTTTGTGAAACAACACTGTGGGGAAAACGTATTTCAACTAAAAACCGGTTTCACTAAGTTAGAAGTGTTTGAAAACCCGGGTGGGAACAATGGGGATAGTGAGACATACTCAACTTTGTGAAACAACACTGTGATGAATCGGTTTGTCAACTAAAATCTGATTTCACTTAGAACTGTTTGTAAAACCATGTGGGGCCTATGAGAATAGTTCCATATACACAGCTCTGTGAAACAACACTATGGGGAAACCATATTTCAACTAATATCTCATTTCGTTAAGTTAAACTTGTTTGAAACACTTGTGGGGCCTAGGAAGATAGGGCCATATACTAAAGGCTGTCAAACAACATTGAGGGAAATCCATGTTTTAACTAACATCATGTTTCACTAAGTCACTAGTGTTTTAAAACCCCTGCAGGGAACTATGAGAAAACTGCCATACACTAAACTGTGTGAAAAAAAACATAAACAATCTTTGAGCTACTGTCTGGTTTGAAAAATATAGAAGAGTTTAAAACCCATTGCAGGGCATAGATGGAAAGGGCCATATCCTCTGAAACAACATTGTGATGTAACCGTCTTACAATTAACACCTTGATTCATTAAGTGAGAAGCCATTGAAATCCTAAGCGGGTACTACCCAGAAAGTGTCATAGGCTCAACTCTGTAAAACAACACTATGGTGAAACATTCGTTCAAATATCATCTGCGATCACAAGTTAAAAATGTTAGAAAACCTATCTTGAGCTTGAACGGAAAGTATCTTACAAAGAAGTGTTTGAAAAGCATGCGGGAACTAAAACAAAAGAGCGATATACTCTGCCAAGAGACACTGTGGAGAAACAATATTTCTCTTAAAATCTGGTTTCAAAAAATTACAAGTCTATCAAAAGACACCCGCAAGAGTACAAGCGTAGTGCCATACACTCAAAACTCTGAAACAACAATGTGAGGAAGCCGACGTTCAAGTAACATCTGGTTTCACAAAGGAGTGTTTGAAAAACCATGTGGAGCCTAAGAGAATCGTTCGTACACTCAATTCAGTGAAACAAAACTGAGGGGTAACATTCCACTGTCAACTTGTTTCTTTAAGTTAGAAAGGATAGAAAAACTCTGTGAGTCCTAAGAAAAAGTTCTTTAGACACCACATTACAAAACAAAATTGAAGTGAAACCATCGTTCAAGTGTCGCCTTGACTCAGGAAGTTAGAAGTGTCTGAAAACCTGTGTGAGGCTTCAGCAAGAAGTGCACTTCGGGGAAACCAACTTTCGACTAACATCCCGTCTCACTGAGTTCGGAGTGTTTGAAATCGTATGCGGGGACGATGCAGAAAGTTCCATGAGTTCCACTCTGTCAGGCGGCACGTTGGGGAAACCATCTTTCAACTAACATCTTGTATCCCTCAGTGAGAAGTGTTTGAAAACCTATGCGGAGAAACATACGGAGGGTGACGCGCACCAGCCACTGGGAAAGAATCCTGTGGAGAACTCATCTTTCAATGAGCATCATGTTTCACTAAGGTGGAAGTGTCGCAACCCACCCCCCCCCCACCCCACCCCCCGACCCTCCCGCCCCCGCGGGGCCTATGCCGAAAGTGCCATAAACTCAACCCTGTGAAACTGCACTTTGGGGGCAACCATCTTTCAACTAACATGTTGCATCAACAAGTTAAAAGTGTTTGAAAACCTATGCGGGGAACGATGTGGAAAGTGGCATGATTTCGAAACTCTGAAAGCATACTGCAGAGAAACCATCTCTCAACGAACATGTTGTTTGACTAAGTTAGAAGAGTTTGAAAACGTATGCGGACGTATCAGGTAGGTGTTGTCTAGTCTTTGTTTCAATAAGAAGTGTTTGAAAACCCACGCAGGGCTTATGCAGAAATGCTTGAACGCAACTCTGTGAAACAATAGTGTGGTGATAGCATCTTTCAACTAATGTCTCATTTCACAAAGTTAGAATAGTTTTAAAATCTACGCAGAACCTACATGAAAAGTCCCATATACCCAACTCTGTGAAACAAAATGGTGGCAAAGAGTCTTTCACCTAACATTTGGTTTCAGGAAATGAGAACTGCTTGAAAATCTATGGGAAGCCTACAGGGTAAGGTCCATAAACTCAACTCTGTGAAACCACACTGTGGTGAAATCGTCTTTCAAGTAACATCTATCTGATTTCAGAAAATGAGAAGTGTTTGAAAATCCATGCAGGGTCTGGGAGGAATGGGGATCTATATTCAACTCTGTGAAACAACACAGTGGGGAAACCGTCTTTCAACTTAAAACTGGTTTCAGGAAGTTAGAAGTGTTTGAAACACCATGCGGAGCGTATGAGGATAGTGCCACATACTCAGCTCTGTGAAACAACACTATGAGGAAGCCATCTTTCAACTAAAATCTCATTCTAGGAAGTTAGACTTGTTTCAAAAGCAATGTAGGGCCTATGCATAAAGTGCCATACACCCAACTCTGTCAGACAGCACTGGGTTATCCATCTTTGAACTAACATTGTGCTTCATTAGTTAATATAGTGCTTTAAAACTTATTGGGGGAACTATGTGGGCAGTTCCATACACTCAACTCTGTGAAACAAAAACCTGGTGAGACCATCTTTGAACTACTGTCAGATTTCAAAAATTGAGAGGTGTTTGAAAACCCATGCAGGGCCTAGGTAGAAGGTGCCATATATCCTCAACTCTGAAACAACACTGTGAGGTAACCATCATTCAATTAACACCTTGTTTCACTGAGAAGAGTTTGAAAACCTATGCTGGTTTTACACAAAAAAGTGCCATAAACTCAAATCTGCCAAAGAAAAATGTGGGGAAATAGTCTTCCGCCTAACATCTGGTTTCAGGAAGTGAAAACTGAAAACCTATGTGGGGCCTACAGAGTTAGGGCCATATGTGAAATCACTCTATGGTGAAAACGTCTTGCAAATAACATTTATCTTATTTCAGAAATTGAGAAGTGCTTGAAAACCCATGCAGGGCCAAGGTGGAAGGGAAGATATCCTCAAATCTGAAACACTGTGAGGTAGCCATCTTTCAATTAACACCTTGTTTACTGAGAAGTGTTTGAAAACCTATGCAGCTTCTACACAGAAAGTGCCACATGCTCAAATCTGTAAAACAACACTGTGGTGAAACCGTCTTTCAAATAACATCTGGGTTCACTTGTGGGAAGTGTTTCAAAAACAATGGGGGCTTATGCGGAAAATGCCATATATAAAACTTGGTCAAGCAGCTTTTGGGGAAACCATCATCTTGTTTCACCAATGTAGAAAGGTTTGAAAAACTTTACTAAGAGTGATGAGGAAAGTGACAAATTCCCGACTCTGTGAAAATATATACCATGGAGCAAGCATCTTTCAACTCACATCTTGTTTCTCTAAGTTCAAAGTGTTTGAAATCCTATGAAAGGTCTAACAGCAATGTGCCATATACCCAACTGTGTAAATACACATAAGTGTGGTGAAATGATCTTTCAACTAATATCTGGTTTACTCAGTTACAACTGTTTGAAAACACATGCGGGTCCTAGGTGGATAGTGCCATACACTCAATGAAACAACACTGTGGTGAAACCCACTCTCAACTAACTTCTCATTGCACAGAGTTACAAACGTTTGCAAACCTAAGTGGAGCCTACACGGAAAGTGCCATATACTCAAGTCCATGAAATAACGCTGTGGGGAAACCATCTTTCAAATAACATCTGGTTTCCCTAAGAAGCATTTGAAAACCCACGTGGAGCCTATGCAGAAAGTTCATTATACTCAAATCTATCAGGCAGAACTTTAAGAAAACTATGTTTTAATTAACCTCTTGTTTTACTAAGTTACAAGTATTTGAAAACCATTCAGTCATACAACAAAAGAGCCATATCCCTAACTTTAGGAAATACCATGGGGATCCCATCTTTCCACTAACAGCTCATTTCACAATATTAGAGATGTTAGTAAACCCATTCAGGGCCTACACAGAAAGTGCCATATACTGACCTCTGTGAAAACAGAGTGGTGAAACAATCTTTCAACTAATATTTGGTTTCATTGAGTTAAAATTGAAAACTTTGCGGGACCCGTGAGAAAAGCACAATGTATTAACCCTGTGATAGAAGACTGAGGGGAAACCATATTCCAACTAAAATGTTTCATTGTTACAAGTGTGTGAAAAGCATCCAGAGACTACAAAGTGCCATACACTCAACTTTGTGACCCAACACTGTGGGGAAACCATCTTTCAACTAACATCTTGTTTCCCCAAAATGGTGTTTGAAGACCCATGTAGAATCTGCGTCAAAAGTGCGAGGTAGTCAACTCCTTTAAACAGCACTGTGGGGAATACATGTTTCAACTATCTTCTAATTTCACTTAGGAGTGTTGGAAAACCTATGAAATTTCTATGCAGAAAGTGACAAAGACTCAAATATGTAAAACAACACTGTGGTGAAACCATCTTTCAAATATATCTGGGTTCACTGGTTAGGAGTATTTGAAAACTTATGCGGAGCCTACATGGAAAGTATCTTGCACTCACTCTGTCAAGCAACACACTGGGGAAGCTGTCCTTCAATTAATACCTTATTTCACTAAATTAGATGTGTTTGAAAACCATGCGGGGCCTACAATGAAACTGCCATATACTCACCTCTGTGAAACAACACTCTGGGGAAACAATCTTTCTCCTCGCATCTGGTTTCAATAAGTTACAATTGTACGAAAGAACTCCCGAAGGCCTACGGGCATAGTACCTGATACCTAACTTTGTGAAACAACACTGTGGGGAAAACGTATTGCAACTAAAAACCGGTTTCACTAAGTTAGAAGTGTTTGAAAACCCGGGTGGGAACAATGGGGATAGTGAGACATACTCAACTTTGTGAAACAACACTGTGATGAATCGGTTTGTCAACTAAAATCTGATTTCACTTAGAACTGTTTGTAAAACCATGTGGGGCCTATGAGAATAGTTCCATATACACAGCTCTGTGAAACAACACTATGGGGAAACCATATTTCAACTAATATCTCATTTCGTTAAGTTAAACTTGTTTGAAACACTTGTGGGGCCTAGGAAGATAGGGCCATATACTAAAGGCTGTCAAACAACATTGAGGGAAATCCATGTTTTAACTAACATCATGTTTCACTAAGTCACTAGTGTTTTAAAACCCCTGCAGGGAACTATGAGAAAACTGCCATACACTAAACTGTGTGAAAAAAAACATAAACAATCTTTGAGCTACTGTCTGGTTTGAAAAATATAGAAGAGTTTAAAACCCATTGCAGGGCATAGATGGAAAGGGCCATATCCTCTGAAACAACATTGTGATGTAACCGTCTTACAATTAACACCTTGATTCATTAAGTGAGAAGCCATTGAAATCCTAAGCGGGTACTACCCAGAAAGTGTCATAGGCTCAACTCTGTAAAACAACACTATGGTGAAACATTCGTTCAAATATCATCTGCGATCACAAGTTAAAAATGTTAGAAAACCTATCTTGAGCTTGAACGGAAAGTATCTTACAAAGAAGTGTTTGAAAAGCATGCGGGAACTAAAACAAAAGAGCGATATACTCTGCCAAGAGACACTGTGGAGAAACAATATTTCTCTTAAAATCTGGTTTCAAAAAATTACAAGTCTATCAAAAGACACCCGCAAGAGTACAAGCGTAGTGCCATACACTCAAAACTCTGAAACAACAATGTGAGGAAGCCGACGTTCAAGTAACATCTGGTTTCACAAAGGAGTGTTTGAAAAACCATGTGGAGCCTAAGAGAATCGTTCGTACACTCAATTCAGTGAAACAAAACTGAGGGGTAACATTCCACTGTCAACTTGTTTCTTTAAGTTAGAAAGGATAGAAAAACTCTGTGAGTCCTAAGAAAAAGTTCTTTAGACACCACATTACAAAACAAAATTGAAGTGAAACCATCGTTCAAGTGTCGCCTTGACTCAGGAAGTTAGAAGTGTCTGAAAACCTGTGTGAGGCTTCAGCAAGAAGTGCACTTCGGGGAAACCAACTTTCGACTAACATCCCGTCTCACTGAGTTCGGAGTGTTTGAAATCGTATGCGGGGACGATGCAGAAAGTTCCATGAGTTCCACTCTGTCAGGCGGCACGTTGGGGAAACCATCTTTCAACTAACATCTTGTATCCCTCAGTGAGAAGTGTTTGAAAACCTATGCGGAGAAACATACGGAGGGTGACGCGCACCAGCCACTGGGAAAGAATCCTGTGGAGAACTCATCTTTCAATGAGCATCATGTTTCACTAAGGTGGAAGTGTCGCAACCCACCCCCCCCCCCACCCCACCCCCCGACCCTCCCGCCCCCGCGGGGCCTATGCCGAAAGTGCCATAAACTCAACCCTGTGAAACTGCACTTTGGGGGCAACCATCTTTCAACTAACATGTTGCATCAACAAGTTAAAAGTGTTTGAAAACCTATGCGGGGAACGATGTGGAAAGTGGCATGATTTCGAAACTCTGAAAGCATACTGCAGAGAAACCATCTCTCAACGAACATGTTGTTTGACTAAGTTAGAAGAGTTTGAAAACGTATGCGGACGTATCAGGTAGGTGTTGTCTAGTCTTTGTTTCAATAAGAAGTGTTTGAAAACCCACGCAGGGCTTATGCAGAAATGCTTGAACGCAACTCTGTGAAACAATAGTGTGGTGATAGCATCTTTCAACTAATGTCTCATTTCACAAAGTTAGAATAGTTTTAAAATCTACGCAGAACCTACATGAAAAGTCCCATATACCCAACTCTGTGAAACAAAATGGTGGCAAAGAGTCTTTCACCTAACATTTGGTTTCAGGAAATGAGAACTGCTTGAAAATCTATGGGAAGCCTACAGGGTAAGGTCCATAAACTCAACTCTGTGAAACCACACTGTGGTGAAATCGTCTTTCAAGTAACATCTATCTGATTTCAGAAAATGAGAAGTGTTTGAAAATCCATGCAGGGTCTGGGAGGAATGGGGATCTATATTCAACTCTGTGAAACAACACAGTGGGGAAACCGTCTTTCAACTTAAAACTGGTTTCACTAAGTTAGAAGTGTTTGAAACACCATGCGGAGCGTATGAGGATAGTGCCACATACTCAGCTCTGTGAAACAACACTATGAGGAAGCCATCTTTCAACTAAAATCTCATTCTAGGAAGTTAGACTTGTTTCAAAAGCAATGTAGGGCCTATGCATAAAGTGCCATACACCCAACTCTGTCAGACAGCACTGGGTTATCCATCTTTGAACTAACATTGTGCTTCATTAGTTAATATAGTGCTTTAAAACTTATTGGGGGAACTATGTGGGCAGTTCCATACACTCAACTCTGTGAAACAAAAACCTGGTGAGACCATCTTTGAACTACTGTCAGATTTCAAAAATTGAGAGGTGTTTGAAAACCCATGCAGGGCCTAGGTAGAAGGTGCCATATATCCTCAACTCTGAAACAACACTGTGAGGTAACCATCATTCAATTAACACCTTGTTTCACTGAGAAGAGTTTGAAAACCTATGCTGGTTTTACACAAAAAAGTGCCATAAACTCAAATCTGCCAAAGAAAAATGTGGGGAAATAGTCTTCCGCCTAACATCTGGTTTCAGGAAGTGAAAACTGAAAACCTATGTGGGGCCTACAGAGTTAGGGCCATATGTGAAATCACTCTATGGTGAAAACGTCTTGCAAATAACATTTATCTTATTTCAGAAATTGAGAAGTGCTTGAAAACCCATGCAGGGCCAAGGTGGAAGGGAAGATATCCTCAAATCTGAAACACTGTGAGGTAGCCATCTTTCAATTAACACCTTGTTTACTGAGAAGTGTTTGAAAACCTATGCAGCTTCTACACAGAAAGTGCCACATGCTCAAATCTGTAAAACAACACTGTGGTGAAACCGTCTTTCAAATAACATCTGGGTTCACTTGTGGGAAGTGTTTCAAAAACAATGGGGGCTTATGCGGAAAATGCCATATATAAAACTTGGTCAAGCAGCTTTTGGGGAAACCATCATCTTATTTCACCAATGTAGAAAGGTTTGAAAAACTTTACTAAGAGTGATGAGGAAAGTGACAAATTCCCGACTCTGTGAAAATATATACCATGGAGCAAGCATCTTTCAACTCACATCTTGTTTCTCTAAGTTCAAAGTGTTTGAAATCCTATGAAAGGTCTAACAGCAATGTGCCATATACCCAACTGTGTAAATACACATAAGTGTGGTGAAATGATCTTTCAACTAATATCTGGTTTACTCAGTTACAACTGTTTGAAAACACATGCGGGTCCTAGGTGGATAGTGCCATACACTCAATGAAACAACACTGTGGTGAAACCCACTCTCAACTAACTTCTCATTGCACAGAGTTACAAACGTTTGCAAACCTAAGTGGAGCCTACACGGAAAGTGCCATATACTCAAGTCCATGAAATAACACTGTGGGGAAACCATCTTTCAAATAACATCTGGTTTCCCTAAGAAGCATTTGAAAACCCACGTGGAGCCTATGCAGAAAGTTCATTATACTCAAATCTATCAGGCAGAACTTTAAGAAAACTATGTTTTAATTAACCTCTTGTTTTACTAAGTTACAAGTATTTGAAAACCATTCAGTCATACAACAAAAGAGCCATATCCCTAACTTTAGGAAATACCATGGGGATCCCATCTTTCCACTAACAGCTCATTTCACAATATTAGAGATGTTAGTAAACCCATTCAGGGCCTACACAGAAAGTGCCATATACTGACCTCTGTGAAAACAGAGTGGTGAAACAATCTTTCAACTAATATTTGGTTTCATTGAGTTAAAATTGAAAACTTTGCGGGACCCGTGAGAAAAGCACAATGTATTAACCCTGTGATAGAAGACTGAGGGGAAACCATATTCCAACTAAAATGTTTCATTGTTACAAGTGTGTGAAAAGCATCCAGAGACTACAAAGTGCCATACACTCAACTTTGTGACCCAACACTGTGGGGAAACCATCTTTCAACTAACATCTTGTTTCCCCAAAATGGTGTTTGAAGACCCATGTAGAATCTGCGTCAAAAGTGCGAGGTAGTCAACTCCTTTAAACAGCACTGTGGGGAATACATGTTTCAACTATCTTCTAATTTCACTTAGGAGTGTTGGAAAACCTATGAAATTTCTATGCAGAAAGTGACAAAGACTCAAATATGTAAAACAACACTGTGGTGAAACCATCTTTCAAATATATCTGGGTTCACTGGTTAGGAGTATTTGAAAACTTATGCGGAGCCTACATGGAAAGTATCTTGCACTCACTCTGTCAAGCAACACACTGGGGAAGCTGTCCTTCAATTAATACCTTATTTCACTAAATTAGATGTGTTTGAAAACCATGCGGGGCCTACAATGAAACTGCCATATACTCACCTCTGTGAAACAACACTCTGGGGAAACAATCTTTCTCCTCGCATCTGGTTTCAATAAGTTACAATTGTACGAAAGAACTCCCGAAGGCCTACGGGCATAGTACCTGATACCTAACTTTGTGAAACAACACTGTGGGGAAAACGTATTGCAACTAAAAACCGGTTTCACTAAGTTAGAAGTGATTGAAAACCCGGGTGGGAACAATGGGGATAGTGAGACATACTCAACTTTGTGAAACAACACTGTGATGAATCGGTTTGTCAACTAAAATCTGATTTCACTTAGAACTGTTTGTAAAACCATGTGGGGCCTATGAGAATAGTTCCATATACACAGCTCTGTGAAACAACACTATGGGGAAACCATATTTCAACTAATATCTCATTTCGTTAAGTTAAACTTGTTTGAAACACTTGTGGGGCCTAGGAAGATAGGGCCATATACTAAAGGCTGTCAAACAACATTGAGGGAAATCCATGTTTTAACTAACATCATGTTTCACTAAGTCACTAGTGTTTTAAAACCCCTGCAGGGAACTATGAGAAAACTGCCATACACTAAACTGTGTGAAAAAAAACATAAACAATCTTTGAGCTACTGTCTGGTTTGAAAAATATAGAAGAGTTTAAAACCCATTGCAGGGCATAGATGGAAAGGGCCATATCCTCTGAAACAACATTGTGATGTAACCGTCTTACAATTAACACCTTGATTCATTAAGTGAGAAGCCATTGAAATCCTAAGCGGGTACTACCCAGAAAGTGTCATAGGCTCAACTCTGTAAAACAACACTATGGTGAAACATTCGTTCAAATATCATCTGCGATCACAAGTTAAAAATGTTAGAAAACCTATCTTGAGCTTGAACGGAAAGTATCTTACAAAGAAGTGTTTGAAAAGCATGCGGGAACTAAAACAAAAGAGCGATATACTCTGCCAAGAGACACTGTGGAGAAACAATATTTCTCTTAAAATCTGGTTTCAAAAAATTACAAGTCTATCAAAAGACACCCGCAAGAGTACAAGCGTAGTGCCATACACTCAAAACTCTGAAACAACAATGTGAGGAAGCCGACGTTCAAGTAACATCTGGTTTCACAAAGGAGTGTTTGAAAAACCATGTGGAGCCTAAGAGAATCGTTCGTACACTCAATTCAGTGAAACAAAACTGAGGGGTAACATTCCACTGTCAACTTGTTTCTTTAAGTTAGAAAGGATAGAAAAACTCTGTGAGTCCTAAGAAAAAGTTCTTTAGACACCACATTACAAAACAAAATTGAAGTGAAACCATCGTTCAAGTGTCGCCTTGACTCAGGAAGTTAGAAGTGTCTGAAAACCTGTGTGAGGCTTCAGCAAGAAGTGCACTTCGGGGAAACCAACTTTCGACTAACATCCCGTCTCACTGAGTTCGGAGTGTTTGAAATCGTATGCGGGGACGATGCAGAAAGTTCCATGAGTTCCACTCTGTCAGGCGGCACGTTGGGGAAACCATCTTTCAACTAACATCTTGTATCCCTCAGTGAGAAGTGTTTGAAAACCTATGCGGAGAAACATACGGAGGGTGACGCGCACCAGCCACTGGGAAAGAATCCTGTGGAGAACTCATCTTTCAATGAGCATCATGTTTCACTAAGGTGGAAGTGTCGCAACCCACCCCCCCCCCCCCACCCCACCCCCCCGACCCTCCCGCCCCCGCGGGGCCTATGCCGAAAGTGCCATAAACTCAACCCTGTGAAACTGCACTTTGGGGGCAACCATCTTTCAACTAACATGTTGCATCAACAAGTTAAAAGTGTTTGAAAACCTATGCGGGGAACGATGTGGAAAGTGGCATGATTTCGAAACTCTGAAAGCATACTGCAGAGAAACCATCTCTCAACGAACATGTTGTTTGACTAAGTTAGAAGAGTTTGAAAACGTATGCGGACGTATCAGGTAGGTGTTGTCTAGTCTTTGTTTCAATAAGAAGTGTTTGAAAACCCACGCAGGGCTTATGCAGAAATGCTTGAACGCAACTCTGTGAAACAATAGTGTGGTGATAGCATCTTTCAACTAATGTCTCATTTCACAAAGTTAGAATAGTTTTAAAATCTATGCAGAACCTACATGAAAAGTCCCATATACCCAACTCTGTGAAACAAAATGGTGGCAAAGAGTCTTTCACCTAACATTTGGTTTCAGGAAATGAGAACTGCTTGAAAATCTATGGGAAGCCTACAGGGTAAGGTCCATAAACTCAACTCTGTGAAACCACACTGTGGTGAAATCGTCTTTCAAGTAACATCTATCTGATTTCAGAAAATGAGAAGTGTTTGAAAATCCATGCAGGGTCTGGGAGGAATGGGGATCTATATTCAACTCTGTGAAACAACACAGTGGGGAAACCGTCTTTCAACTTAAAACTGGTTTCAGGAAGTTAGAAGTGTTTGAAACACCATGCGGAGCGTATGAGGATAGTGCCACATACTCAGCTCTGTGAAACAACACTATGAGGAAGCCATCTTTCAACTAAAATCTCATTCTAGGAAGTTAGACTTGTTTCAAAAGCAATGTAGGGCCTATGCATAAAGTGCCATACACCCAACTCTGTCAGACAGCACTGGGTTATCCATCTTTGAACTAACATTGTGCTTCATTAGTTAATATAGTGCTTTAAAACTTATTGGGGGAACTATGTGGGCAGTTCCATACACTCAACTCTGTGAAACAAAAACCTGGTGAGACCATCTTTGAACTACTGTCAGATTTCAAAAATTGAGAGGTGTTTGAAAACCCATGCAGGGCCTAGGTAGAAGGTGCCATATATCCTCAACTCTGAAACAACACTGTGAGGTAACCATCATTCAATTAACACCTTGTTTCACTGAGAAGAGTTTGAAAACCTATGCTGGTTTTACACAAAAAAGTGCCATAAACTCAAATCTGCCAAAGAAAAATGTGGGGAAATAGTCTTCCGCCTAACATCTGGTTTCAGGAAGTGAAAACTGAAAACCTATGTGGGGCCTACAGAGTTAGGGCCATATGTGAAATCACTCTATGGTGAAAACGTCTTGCAAATAACATTTATCTTATTTCAGAAATTGAGAAGTGCTTGAAAACCCATGCAGGGCCAAGGTGGAAGGGAAGATATCCTCAAATCTGAAACACTGTGAGGTAGCCATCTTTCAATTAACACCTTGTTTACTGAGAAGTGTTTGAAAACCTATGCAGCTTCTACACAGAAAGTGCCACATGCTCAAATCTGTAAAACAACACTGTGGTGAAACCGTCTTTCAAATAACATCTGGGTTCACTTGTGGGAAGTGTTTCAAAAACAATGGGGGCTTATGCGGAAAATGCCATATATAAAACTTGGTCAAGCAGCTTTTGGGGAAACCATCATCTTGTTTCACCAATGTAGAAAGGTTTGAAAAACTTTACTAAGAGTGATGAGGAAAGTGACAAATTCCCGACTCTGTGAAAATATATACCATGGAGCAAGCATCTTTCAACTCACATCTTGTTTCTCTAAGTTCAAAGTGTTTGAAATCCTATGAAAGGTCTAACAGCAATGTGCCATATACCCAACTGTGTAAATACACATAAGTGTGGTGAAATGATCTTTCAACTAATATCTGGTTTACTCAGTTACAACTGTTTGAAAACACATGCGGGTCCTAGGTGGATAGTGCCATACACTCAATGAAACAACACTGTGGTGAAACCCACTCTCAACTAACTTCTCATTGCACAGAGTTACAAACGTTTGCAAACCTAAGTGGAGCCTACACGGAAAGTGCCATATACTCAAGTCCATGAAATAACACTGTGGGGAAACCATCTTTCAAATAACATCTGGTTTCCCTAAGAAGCATTTGAAAACCCACGTGGAGCCTATGCAGAAAGTTCATTATACTCAAATCTATCAGGCAGAACTTTAAGAAAACTATGTTTTAATTAACCTCTTGTTTTACTAAGTTACAAGTATTTGAAAACCATTCAGTCATACAACAAAAGAGCCATATCCCTAACTTTAGGAAATACCATGGGGATCCCATCTTTCCACTAACAGCTCATTTCACAATATTAGAGATGTTAGTAAACCCATTCAGGGCCTACACAGAAAGTGCCATATACTGACCTCTGTGAAAACAGAGTGGTGAAACAATCTTTCAACTAATATTTGGTTTCATTGAGTTAAAATTGAAAACTTTGCGGGACCCGTGAGAAAAGCACAATGTATTAACCCTGTGATAGAAGACTGAGGGGAAACCATATTCCAACTAAAATGTTTCGTTGTTACAAGTGTGTGAAAAGCATCCAGAGACTACAAAGTGCCATACACTCAACTTTGTGACCCAACACTGTGGGGAAACCATCTTTCAACTAACATCTTGTTTCCCAAAAGTGGTGTTTGAAGACCCATGTAGAATCTGCGTCAAAAGTGCGAGGTAGTCAACTCCTTTAAACAGCACTGTGGGGAATACATGTTTCAACTATCTTCTAATTTCACTTAGGAGTGTTGGAAAACCTATGAAATTTCTATGCAGAAAGTGACAAAGACTCAAATATGTAAAACAACACTGTGGTGAAACCATCTTTCAAATATATCTGGGTTCACTGGTTAGGAGTATTTGAAAACTTATGCGGAGCCTACATGGAAAGTATCTTGCACTCACTCTGTCAAGCAACACACTGGGGAAGCTGTCCTTCAATTAATACCTTATTTCACTAAATTAGATGTGTTTGAAAACCATGCGGGGCCTACAATGAAACTGCCATATACTCACCTCTGTGAAACAACACTCTGGGGAAACAATCTTTCTCCTCGCATCTGGTTTCAATAAGTTACAATTGTACGAAAGAACTCCCGAAGGCCTACGGGCATAGTACCTGATACCTAACTTTGTGAAACAACACTGTGGGGAAAACGTATTGCAACTAAAAACCGGTTTCACTAAGTTAGAAGTGTTTGAAAACCCGGGTGGGAACAATGGGGATAGTGAGACATACTCAACTTTGTGAAACAACACTGTGATGAATCGGTTTGTCAACTAAAATCTGATTTCACTTAGAACTGTTTGTAAAACCATGTGGGGCCTATGAGAATAGTTCCATATACACAGCTCTGTGAAACAACACTATGGGGAAACCATATTTCAACTAATATCTCATTTCGTTAAGTTAAACTTGTTTGAAACACTTGTGGGGCCTAGGAAGATAGGGCCATATACTAAAGGCTGTCAAACAACATTGAGGGAAATCCATGTTTTAACTAACATCATGTTTCACTAAGTCACTAGTGTTTTAAAACCCCTGCAGGGAACTATGAGAAAACTGCCATACACTAAACTGTGTGAAAAAAAACATAAACAATCTTTGAGCTACTGTCTGGTTTGAAAAATATAGAAGAGTTTAAAACCCATTGCAGGGCATAGATGGAAAGGGCCATATCCTCTGAAACAACATTGTGATGTAACCGTCTTACAATTAACACCTTGATTCATTAAGTGAGAAGCCATTGAAATCCTAAGCGGGTACTACCCAGAAAGTGTCATAGGCTCAACTCTGTAAAACAACACTATGGTGAAACATTCGTTCAAATATCATCTGCGATCACAAGTTAAAAATGTTAGAAAACCTATCTTGAGCTTGAACGGAAAGTATCTTACAAAGAAGTGTTTGAAAAGCATGCGGGAACTAAAACAAAAGAGCGATATACTCTGCCAAGAGACACTGTGGAGAAACAATATTTCTCTTAAAATCTGGTTTCAAAAAATTACAAGTCTATCAAAAGACACCCGCAAGAGTACAAGCGTAGTGCCATACACTCAAAACTCTGAAACAACAATGTGAGGAAGCCGACGTTCAAGTAACATCTGGTTTCACAAAGGAGTGTTTGAAAAACCATGTGGAGCCTAAGAGAATCGTTCGTACACTCAATTCAGTGAAACAAAACTGAGGGGTAACATTCCACTGTCAACTTGTTTCTTTAAGTTAGAAAGGATAGAAAAACTCTGTGAGTCCTAAGAAAAAGTTCTTTAGACACCACATTACAAAACAAAATTGAAGTGAAACCATCGTTCAAGTGTCGCCTTGACTCAGGAAGTTAGAAGTGTCTGAAAACCTGTGTGAGGCTTCAGCAAGAAGTGCACTTCGGGGAAACCAACTTTCGACTAACATCCCGTCTCACTGAGTTCGGAGTGTTTGAAATCGTATGCGGGGACGATGCAGAAAGTTCCATGAGTTCCACTCTGTCAGGCGGCACGTTGGGGAAACCATCTTTCAACTAACATCTTGTATCCCTCAGTGAGAAGTGTTTGAAAACCTATGCGGAGAAACATACGGAGGGTGACGCGCACCAGCCACTGGGAAAGAATCCTGTGGAGAACTCATCTTTCAATGAGCATCATGTTTCACTAAGGTGGAAGTGTCGCAACCCACCCCCCCCCCCCCCACCCCACCCCCCCGACCCTCCCGCCCCCGCGGGGCCTATGCCGAAAGTGCCATAAACTCAACCCTGTGAAACTGCACTTTGGGGGCAACCATCTTTCAACTAACATGTTGCATCAACAAGTTAAAAGTGTTTGAAAACCTATGCGGGGAACGATGTGGAAAGTGGCATGATTTCGAAACTCTGAAAGCATACTGCAGAGAAACCATCTCTCAACGAACATGTTGTTTGACTAAGTTAGAAGAGTTTGAAAACGTATGCGGACGTATCAGGTAGGTGTTGTCTAGTCTTTGTTTCAATAAGAAGTGTTTGAAAACCCACGCAGGGCTTATGCAGAAATGCTTGAACGCAACTCTGTGAAACAATAGTGTGGTGATAGCATCTTTCAACTAATGTCTCATTTCACAAAGTTAGAATAGTTTTAAAATCTATGCAGAACCTACATGAAAAGTCCCATATACCCAACTCTGTGAAACAAAATGGTGGCAAAGAGTCTTTCACCTAACATTTGGTTTCAGGAAATGAGAACTGCTTGAAAATCTATGGGAAGCCTACAGGGTAAGGTCCATAAACTCAACTCTGTGAAACCACACTGTGGTGAAATCGTCTTTCAAGTAACATCTATCTGATTTCAGAAAATGAGAAGTGTTTGAAAATCCATGCAGGGTCTGGGAGGAATGGGGATCTATATTCAACTCTGTGAAACAACACAGTGGGGAAACCGTCTTTCAACTTAAAACTGGTTTCACGAAGTTAGAAGTGTTTGAAACACCATGCGGAGCGTATGAGGATAGTGCCACATACTCAGCTCTGTGAAACAACACTATGAGGAAGCCATCTTTCAACTAAAATCTCATTCTAGGAAGTTAGACTTGTTTCAAAAGCAATGTAGGGCCTATGCATAAAGTGCCATACACCCAACTCTGTCAGACAGCACTGGGTTATCCATCTTTGAACTAACATTGTGCTTCATTAGTTAATATAGTGCTTTAAAACTTATTGGGGGAACTATGTGGGCAGTTCCATACACTCAACTCTGTGAAACAAAAACCTGGTGAGACCATCTTTGAACTACTGTCAGATTTCAAAAATTGAGAGGTGTTTGAAAACCCATGCAGGGCCTAGGTAGAAGGTGCCATATATCCTCAACTCTGAAACAACACTGTGAGGTAACCATCATTCAATTAACACCTTGTTTCACTGAGAAGAGTTTGAAAACCTATGCTGGTTTTACACAAAAAAGTGCCATAAACTCAAATCTGCCAAAGAAAAATGTGGGGAAATAGTCTTCCGCCTAACATCTGGTTTCAGGAAGTGAAAACTGAAAACCTATGTGGGGCCTACAGAGTTAGGGCCATATGTGAAATCACTCTATGGTGAAAACGTCTTGCAAATAACATTTATCTTATTTCAGAAATTGAGAAGTGCTTGAAAACCCATGCAGGGCCAAGGTGGAAGGGAAGATATCCTCAAATCTGAAACACTGTGAGGTAGCCATCTTTCAATTAACACCTTGTTTACTGAGAAGTGTTTGAAAACCTATGCAGCTTCTACACAGAAAGTGCCACATGCTCAAATCTGTAAAACAACACTGTGGTGAAACCGTCTTTCAAATAACATCTGGGTTCACTTGTGGGAAGTGTTTCAAAAACAATGGGGGCTTATGCGGAAAATGCCATATATAAAACTTGGTCAAGCAGCTTTTGGGGAAACCATCATCTTGTTTCACCAATGTAGAAAGGTTTGAAAAACTTTACTAAGAGTGATGAGGAAAGTGACAAATTCCCGACTCTGTGAAAATATATACCATGGAGCAAGCATCTTTCAACTCACATCTTGTTTCTCTAAGTTCAAAGTGTTTGAAATCCTATGAAAGGTCTAACAGCAATGTGCCATATACCCAACTGTGTAAATACACATAAGTGTGGTGAAATGATCTTTCAACTAATATCTGGTTTACTCAGTTACAACTGTTTGAAAACACATGCGGGTCCTAGGTGGATAGTGCCATACACTCAATGAAACAACACTGTGGTGAAACCCACTCTCAACTAACTTCTCATTGCACAGAGTTACAAACGTTTGCAAACCTAAGTGGAGCCTACACGGAAAGTGCCATATACTCAAGTCCATGAAATAACGCTGTGGGGAAACCATCTTTCAAATAACATCTGGTTTCCCTAAGAAGCATTTGAAAACCCACGTGGAGCCTATGCAGAAAGTTCATTATACTCAAATCTATCAGGCAGAACTTTAAGAAAACTATGTTTTAATTAACCTCTTGTTTTACTAAGTTACAAGTATTTGAAAACCATTCAGTCATACAACAAAAGAGCCATATCCCTAACTTTAGGAAATACCATGGGGATCCCATCTTTCCACTAACAGCTCATTTCACAATATTAGAGATGTTAGTAAACCCATTCAGGGCCTACACAGAAAGTGCCATATACTGACCTCTGTGAAAACAGAGTGGTGAAACAATCTTTCAACTAATATTTGGTTTCATTGAGTTAAAATTGAAAACTTTGCGGGACCCGTGAGAAAAGCACAATGTATTAACCCTGTGATAGAAGACTGAGGGGAAACCATATTCCAACTAAAATGTTTCGTTGTTACAAGTGTGTGAAAAGCATCCAGAGACTACAAAGTGCCATACACTCAACTTTGTGACCCAACACTGTGGGGAAACCATCTTTCAACTAACATCTTGTTTCCCAAAAGTGGTGTTTGAAGACCCATGTAGAATCTGCGTCAAAAGTGCGAGGTAGTCAACTCCTTTAAACAGCACTGTGGGGAATACATGTTTCAACCATCTTCTAATTTCACTTAGGAGTGTTGGAAAACCTATGAAATTTCTATGCAGAAAGTGACAAAGACTCAAATATGTAAAACAACACTGTGGTGAAACCATCTTTCAAATATATCTGGGTTCACTGGTTAGGAGTATTTGAAAACTTATGCGGAGCCTACATGGAAAGTATCTTGCACTCACTCTGTCAAGCAACACACTGGGGAAGCTGTCCTTCAATTAATACCTTATTTCACTAAATTAGATGTGTTTGAAAACCATGCGGGGCCTACAATGAAACTGCCATATACTCACCTCTGTGAAACAACACTCTGGGGAAACAATCTTTCTCCTCGCATCTGGTTTCAATAAGTTACAATTGTACGAAAGAACTCCCGAAGGCCTACGGGCATAGTACCTGATACCTAACTTTGTGAAACAACACTGTGGGGAAAACGTATTGCAACTAAAAACCGGTTTCACTAAGTTAGAAGTGTTTGAAAACCCGGGTGGGAACAATGGGGATAGTGAGACATACTCAACTTTGTGAAACAACACTGTGATGAATCGGTTTGTCAACTAAAATCTGATTTCACTTAGAACTGTTTGTAAAACCATGTGGGGCCTATGAGAATAGTTCCATATACACAGCTCTGTGAAACAACACTATGGGGAAACCATATTTCAACTAATATCTCATTTCGTTAAGTTAAACTTGTTTGAAACACTTGTGGGGCCTAGGAAGATAGGGCCATATACTAAAGGCTGTCAAACAACATTGAGGGAAATCCATGTTTTAACTAACATCATGTTTCACTAAGTCACTAGTGTTTTAAAACCCCTGCAGGGAACTATGAGAAAACTGCCATACACTAAACTGTGTGAAAAAAAACATAAACAATCTTTGAGCTACTGTCTGGTTTGAAAAATATAGAAGAGTTTAAAACCCATTGCAGGGCATAGATGGAAAGGGCCATATCCTCTGAAACAACATTGTGATGTAACCGTCTTACAATTAACACCTTGATTCATTAAGTGAGAAGCCATTGAAATCCTAAGCGGGTACTACCCAGAAAGTGTCATAGGCTCAACTCTGTAAAACAACACTATGGTGAAACATTCGTTCAAATATCATCTGCGATCACAAGTTAAAAATGTTAGAAAACCTATCTTGAGCTTGAACGGAAAGTATCTTACAAAGAAGTGTTTGAAAAGCATGCGGGAACTAAAACAAAAGAGCGATATACTCTGCCAAGAGACACTGTGGAGAAACAATATTTCTCTTAAAATCTGGTTTCAAAAAATTACAAGTCTATCAAAAGACACCCGCAAGAGTACAAGCGTAGTGCCATACACTCAAAACTCTGAAACAACAATGTGAGGAAGCCGACGTTCAAGTAACATCTGGTTTCACAAAGGAGTGTTTGAAAAACCATGTGGAGCCTAAGAGAATCGTTCGTACACTCAATTCAGTGAAACAAAACTGAGGGGTAACATTCCACTGTCAACTTGTTTCTTTAAGTTAGAAAGGATAGAAAAACTCTGTGAGTCCTAAGAAAAAGTTCTTTAGACACCACATTACAAAACAAAATTGAAGTGAAACCATCGTTCAAGTGTCGCCTTGACTCAGGAAGTTAGAAGTGTCTGAAAACCTGTGTGAGGCTTCAGCAAGAAGTGCACTTCGGGGAAACCAACTTTCGACTAACATCCCGTCTCACTGAGTTCGGAGTGTTTGAAATCGTATGCGGGGACGATGCAGAAAGTTCCATGAGTTCCACTCTGTCAGGCGGCACGTTGGGGAAACCATCTTTCAACTAACATCTTGTATCCCTCAGTGAGAAGTGTTTGAAAACCTATGCGGAGAAACATACGGAGGGTGACGCGCACCAGCCACTGGGAAAGAATCCTGTGGAGAACTCATCTTTCAATGAGCATCATGTTTCACTAAGGTGGAAGTGTCGCAACCCACCCCCCCCCCCCCACCCCACCCCCCCCGACCCTCCCGCCCCCGCGGGGCCTATGCCGAAAGTGCCATAAACTCAACCCTGTGAAACTGCACTTTGGGGGCAACCATCTTTCAACTAACATGTTGCATCAACAAGTTAAAAGTGTTTGAAAACCTATGCGGGGAACGATGTGGAAAGTGGCATGATTTCGAAACTCTGAAAGCATACTGCAGAGAAACCATCTCTCAACGAACATGTTGTTTGACTAAGTTAGAAGAGTTTGAAAACGTATGCGGACGTATCAGGTAGGTGTTGTCTAGTCTTTGTTTCAATAAGAAGTGTTTGAAAACCCACGCAGGGCTTATGCAGAAATGCTTGAACGCAACTCTGTGAAACAATAGTGTGGTGATAGCATCTTTCAACTAATGTCTCATTTCACAAAGTTAGAATAGTTTTAAAATCTACGCAGAACCTACATGAAAAGTCCCATATACCCAACTCTGTGAAACAAAATGGTGGCAAAGAGTCTTTCACCTAACATTTGGTTTCAGGAAATGAGAACTGCTTGAAAATCTATGGGAAGCCTACAGGGTAAGGTCCATAAACTCAACTCTGTGAAACCACACTGTGGTGAAATCGTCTTTCAAGTAACATCTATCTGATTTCAGAAAATGAGAAGTGTTTGAAAATCCATGCAGGGTCTGGGAGGAATGGGGATCTATATTCAACTCTGTGAAACAACACAGTGGGGAAACCGTCTTTCAACTTAAAACTGGTTTCAGGAAGTTAGAAGTGTTTGAAACACCATGCGGAGCGTATGAGGATAGTGCCACATACTCAGCTCTGTGAAACAACACTATGAGGAAGCCATCTTTCAACTAAAATCTCATTCTAGGAAGTTAGACTTGTTTCAAAAGCAATGTAGGGCCTATGCATAAAGTGCCATACACCCAACTCTGTCAGACAGCACTGGGTTATCCATCTTTGAACTAACATTGTGCTTCATTAGTTAATATAGTGCTTTAAAACTTATTGGGGGAACTATGTGGGCAGTTCCATACACTCAACTCTGTGAAACAAAAACCTGGTGAGACCATCTTTGAACTACTGTCAGATTTCAAAAATTGAGAGGTGTTTGAAAACCCATGCAGGGCCTAGGTAGAAGGTGCCATATATCCTCAACTCTGAAACAACACTGTGAGGTAACCATCATTCAATTAACACCTTGTTTCACTGAGAAGAGTTTGAAAACCTATGCTGGTTTTACACAAAAAAGTGCCATAAACTCAAATCTGCCAAAGAAAAATGTGGGGAAATAGTCTTCCGCCTAACATCTGGTTTCAGGAAGTGAAAACTGAAAACCTATGTGGGGCCTACAGAGTTAGGGCCATATGTGAAATCACTCTATGGTGAAAACGTCTTGCAAATAACATTTATCTTATTTCAGAAATTGAGAAGTGCTTGAAAACCCATGCAGGGCCAAGGTGGAAGGGAAGATATCCTCAAATCTGAAACACTGTGAGGTAGCCATCTTTAACACCTTGTTTACTGAGAAGTGTTTGAAAACCTATGCAGCTTCTACACAGAAAGTGCCACATGCTCAAATCTGTAAAACAACACTGTGGTGAAACCGTCTTTCAAATAACATCTGGGTTCACTTGTGGGAAGTGTTTCAAAAACAATGGGGGCTTATGCGGAAAATGCCATATATAAAACTTGGTCAAGCAGCTTTTGGGGAAACCATCATCTTGTTTCACCAATGTAGAAAGGTTTGAAAAACTTTACTAAGAGTGATGAGGAAAGTGACAAATTCCCGACTCTGTGAAAATATATACCATGGAGCAAGCATCTTTCAACTCACATCTTGTTTCTCTAAGTTCAAAGTGTTTGAAATCCTATGAAAGGTCTAACAGCAATGTGCCATATACCCAACTGTGTAAATACACATAAGTGTGGTGAAATGATCTTTCAACTAATATCTGGTTTACTCAGTTACAACTGTTTGAAAACACATGCGGGTCCTAGGTGGATAGTGCCATACACTCAATGAAACAACACTGTGGTGAAACCCACTCTCAACTAACTTCTCATTGCACAGAGTTACAAACGTTTGCAACCTAAGTGGAGCCTACACGGAAAGTGCCATATACTCAAGTCCATGAAATAACACTGTGGGGAAACCATCTTTCAAATAACATCTGGTTTCCCTAAGAAGCATTTGAAAACCCACGTGGAGCCTATGCAGAAAGTTCATTATACTCAAATCTATCAGGCAGAACTTTAAGAAAACTATGTTTTAATTAACCTCTTGTTTTACTAAGTTACAAGTATTTGAAAACCATTCAGTCATACAACAAAAGAGCCATATCCCTAACTTTAGGAAATACCATGGGGATCCCATCTTTCCACTAACAGCTCATTTCACAATATTAGAGATGTTAGTAAACCCATTCAGGGCCTACACAGAAAGTGCCATATACTGACCTCTGTGAAAACAGAGTGGTGAAACAATCTTTCAACTAATATTTGGTTTCATTGAGTTAAAATTGAAAACTTTGCGGGACGCTGAGAAAAGCACAATGTATTAACCCTGTGATAGAAGACTGAGGGGAAACCATATTCCAACTAAAATGTTTCATTGTTACAAGTGTGTGAAAAGCATCCAGAGACTACAAAGTGCCATACACTCAACTTTGTGACCCAACACTGTGGGGGAAACCATCTTTCAACTAACATCTTGTTCCCCAAAATGGTGTTTGAAGACCCATGTAGAATCTGCGTCAAAAGTGCGAGGTAGTCAACTCCTTTAAACAGCACTGTGGGGAATACATGTTTCAAACCATCTTCTAATTTCACTTAGGAGTGTTGGAAAACCTATGAAATTTCTATGCAGAAAGTGACAAAGACTCAAATATGTAAAACAACACTGTGGTGAAACCATCTTTCAAATATATCTGGGTTCACTGGTTAGGAGTATTTGAAAACTTATGCGGAGCCTACATGGAAAGTATCTTGCACTCACTCTGTCAAGCAACACACTGGGGAAGCTGTCCTTCAATTAATACCTTATTTCACTAAATTAGATGTGTTTGAAAACCATGCGGGGCCTACAATGAAACTGCCATATACTCACCTCTGTGAAACAACACTCTGGGGAAACAATCTTTCTCCTCGCATCTGGTTTCAATAAGTTACAATTGTACGAAAGAACTCCCGAAGGCCTACGGGCATAGTACCTGATACCTAACTTTGTGAAACAACACTGTGGGGAAAACGTATTGCAACTAAAAACCGGTTTCACTAAGTTAGAAGTGTTTGAAAACCCGGGTGGGAACAATGGGGATAGTGAGACATACTCAACTTTGTGAAACAACACTGTGATGAATCGGTTTGTCAACTAAAATCTGATTTCACTTAGAACTGTTTGTAAAACCATGTGGGGCCTATGAGAATAGTTTCCATATACACAGCTCTGTGAAACAACACTATGGGGAAACCATATTTCAACTAATATCTCATTTCGTTAAGTTAAACTTGTTTGAAACACTTGTGGGGCCTAGGAAGATAGGGCCATATACTAAAGGCTGTCAAACAACATTGAGGGAAATCCATGTTTTAACTAACATCATGTTTCACTAAGTCACTAGTGTTTTAAAACCCCTGCAGGGAACTATGAGAAAACTGCCATACACTAAACTGTGTGAAAAAAAACATAAACAATCTTTGAGCTACTGTCTGGTTTGAAAAATATAGAAGAGTTTAAAACCCATTGCAGGGCATAGATGGAAAGGGCCATATCCTCTGAAACAACATTGTGATGTAACCGTCTTACAATTAACACCTTGATTCATTAAGTGAGAAGCCATTGAAATCCTAAGCGGGTACTACCCAGAAAGTGTCATAGGCTCAACTCTGTAAAACAACACTATGGTGAAACATTCGTTCAAATATCATCTGCGATCACAAGTTAAAAATGTTAGAAAACCTATCTTGAGCTTGAACGGAAAGTATCTTACAAAGAAGTGTTTGAAAGCATGCGGGAACTAAACAAAAGAGCGATATACTCTGCCAAGAGACACTGTGGAGAAACAATATTTCTCTTAAAATCTGGTTTCAAAAAATTACAAGTCTATCAAAAGACACCCGCAAGAGTACAAGCGTAGTGCCATACACTCAAAACTCTGAAACAACAATGTGAGGAAGCCGACGTTCAAGTAACATCTGGTTTCACAAAGGAGTGTTTGAAAAACCATGTGGAGCCTAAGAGAATCGTTCGTACACTCAATTCAGTGAAACAAAACTGAGGGGTAAACATTCCACTGTCAACTTGTTTCTTTAAGTTAGAAAGGATAGAAAAACTCTGTGAGTCCTAAGAAAAAGTTCTTTAGACACCACATTACAAAACAAAATTGAAGTGAAACCATCGTTCAAGTGTCGCCTTGACTCAGGAAGTTAGAAGTGTCTGAAAACCTGTGTGAGGCTTCAGCAAGAAGTGCACTTCGGGAAAACCAACTTTCGACTAACATCCCGTCTCACTGAGTTCGGAGTGTTTGAAATCGTATGCGGGGACGATGCAGAAAGTTCCATGAGTTCCACTCTGTCAGGCGGCACGTTGGGGAAAACCATCTTTCAACTAACATCTTGTATCCCTCAGTGAGAAGTGTTTGAAAACCTATGCGGAGAAACATACGGAGGGTGACGCGCACCAGCCACTGGGAAAGAATCCTGTGGAGAACTCATCTTTCAATGAGCATCATGTTTCACTAAGGTGGAAGTGTCGCAACCCACCCCCCCCCCCACCCCACCCCCCGACCCTCCCGCCCCCGCGGGGCCTATGCCGAAAGTGCCATAAACTCAACCCTGTGAAACTGCACTTTGGGGGGCAACCATCTTTCAACTAACATGTTGCATCAACAAGTTAAAAGTGTTTGAAAACCTATGCGGGGAACGATGTGGAAAGTGGCATGATTTCGAAACTCTGAAAGCATACTGCAGAGAAACCATCTCTCAACGAACATGTTGTTTGACTAAGTTAGAAGAGTTCGAAAACGTATGCGGACGTATCAGGTAGGTGTTGTCTAGTCTTTGTTTCAATAAGAAGTGTTTGAAAACCCACGCAGGGCTTATGCAGAAATGCTTGAACGCAACTCTGTGAAACAATAGTGTGGTGATAGCATCTTTCAACTAATGTCTCATTTCACAAAGTTAGAATAGTTTTAAAATCTACGCAGAACCTACATGAAAAGTCCCATATACCCAACTCTGTGAAACAAAATGGTGGCAAAGAGTCTTTCACCTAACATTTGGTTTCAGGAAATGAGAACTGCTTGAAAATCTATGGGAAGCCTACAGGGTAAGGTCCATAAACTCAACTCTGTGAAACCACACTGTGGTGAAATCGTCTTTCAAGTAACATCTATCTGATTTCAGAAAATGAGAAGTGTTTGAAAATCCATGCAGGGTCTGGGAGGAATGGGGATCTATATTCAACTCTGTGAAACAACACAGTGGGGAAACCGTCTTTCAACTTAAAACTGGTTTCAGGAAGTTAGAAGTGTTTGAAACACCATGCGGAGCGTATGAGGATAGTGCCACATACTCAGCTCTGTGAAACAACACTATGAGGAAGCCATCTTTCAACTAAAATCTCATTCTAGGAAGTTAGACTTGTTTCAAAAGCAATGTAGGGCCTATGCATAAAGTGCCATACACCCAACTCTGTCAGACAGCACTGGGTTATCCATCTTTGAACTAACATTGTGCTTCATTAGTTAATATAGTGCTTTAAAACTTATTGGGGAACTATGTGGGCAGTTCCATACACTCAACTCTGTGAAACAAAAACCTGGTGAGACCATCTTTGAACTACTGTCAGATTTCAAAAATTGAGAGGTGTTTGAAAACCCATGCAGGGCCTAGGTAGAAGGTGCCATATATCCTCAACTCTGAAACAACACTGTGAGGTAACCATCATTCAATTAACACCTTGTTTCACTGAGAAGAGTTTGAAAACCTATGCTGGTTTTACACAAAAAAGTGCCATAAACTCAAATCTGCCAAAGAAAAATGTGGGGAAATAGTCTTCCGCCTAACATCTGGTTTCAGGAAGTGAAAACTGAAAACCTATGTGGGGCCTACAGAGTTAGGGCCATATGTGAAATCACTCTATGGTGAAAACGTCTTGCAAATAACATTTATCTTATTTCAGAAATTGAGAAGTGCTTGAAAACCCATGCAGGGCCAAGGTGGAAGGGAAGATATCCTCAAATCTGAAACACTGTGAGGTAGCCATCTTTCAATTAACACCTTGTTTACTGAGAAGTGTTTGAAAACCTATGCAGCTTCTACACAGAAAGTGCCACATGCTCAAATCTGTAAAACAACACTGTGGTGAAACCGTCTTTCAAATAACATCTGGGTTCACTTGTGGGAAGTGTTTCAAAAACAATGGGGGCTTATGCGGAAAATGCCATATATAAAACTTGGTCAAGCAGCTTTTGGGGAAACCATCATCTTGTTTCACCAATGTAGAAAGGTTTGAAAAACTTTACTAAGAGTGATGAGGAAAGTGACAAATTCCCGACTCTGTGAAAATATATACCATGGAGCAAGCATCTTTCAACTCACATCTTGTTTCTCTAAGTTCAAAGTGTTTGAAATCCTATGAAAGGTCTAACAGCAATGTGCCATATACCCAACTGTGTAAATAAACATAAGTGTGGTGAAATGATCTTTCAACTAATATCTGGTTTACTCAGTTACAACTGTTTGAAAACACATGCGGGTCCTAGGTGGATAGTGCCATACACTCAATGAAACAACACTGTGGTGAAACCCACTCTCAACTAACTTCTCATTGCACAGAGTTACAAACGTTTGCAAACCTAAGTGGAGCCTACACGGAAAGTGCCATATACTCAAGTCCATGAAATAACACTGTGGGGAAACCATCTTTCAAATAACATCTGGTTTCCCTAAGAAGCATTTGAAAACCCACGTGGAGCCTATGCAGAAAGTTCATTAT